>NC_052154.1:64413651-64494908 GCF_902713615.1 Scyliorhinus canicula | reverse complement strand
TCTGCAATTCTCCCTGTGTCTGCGTGGGTTTCCTCCGGGTGCTCCGGTTTCCTCCTCACAGTCCAAAGACGTGCAGGTTAGTGGATTGGCCATGCTAAATTGCCCTTAGTGACCAAAAAGTTATTGGGTTACGGGGATAGGGTGGATGAGTGCTTAAGTGGGTCGGTGCAGACCTGATGGGCTGAATGGCCTCCTTCTGCACTCTATGTTCTATGCCCATGATTTCCCCATCCCCACCAGTGGCGGATGAAGTGGTTACAACTCTTAATTTTATGGATACCTTGCCAATGACAGCTACTCAGGTGCGAATATGGTAACAGTGGGATCCAAGCCTGGCAAAACTCCATCTCATGCTTTTTAAAATAAATATTTTTATTAAAGTTTTCATTTTATAAAACACAAAATAAACAAATCCATTCTAACAAAATATCATTTACAAACATAAGAACGTAAGAACATAAGAACATAAGAACTAGGAGCAGGAGTAGGCCATCTGGCCCCTCGAGCCTGCTCCGCCATTCAATTAGATCATGGCTGATCTTTTGTGGACTCAACTCCACTTTCCGGCCCGAACACCATAACCCTTAATCCCTTTATTCTTCAAAAAACTATCTATCTTTACCTTAAAAACATGTAATGAAGGAGCCTCAACTGCTTCACTGGGCAAGGAATTCCATAGATTCACAACCCTTTGGGTGAAGAAGTTCTTCCTAAACTCAGTCCTAAATCTACTTCCCCTTATTTTGAGGCTATGCCCCCTAGTTCTGCCGTCACCCGCCAGTGGAAACAACCTGCCCGCATCTATCCTATCTATTCCCTTCATAATTTTAAATGTTTCTATAAGATCCCCCCTCATCCTTCTAAATTCCAACGAGTACAGTCCCAGTCTACTCAACCTCTCCTCATAATCCAACCCCTTCAGCTCTGGGATTAACCTAGTGAATCTCCTCTGCACACCCTCCAGCGCCAGTACGTCCTTTCTCAAGTAAGGAGACCAAAACTGAACACAATACTCCAGGTGTGGCCGCACTAACACCTTATACAATTGCAACATAACCTCCCTAGTCTTAAACTCCATCCCTCTAGCAATGAAGGACAAAATTCCATTTGCCTTCTTAATCACCTGTTGCACTTGTAAACCAACCTTCTGTGACTCATGCACTAGCACACCCAAGTCTCTCTGAACAGCGGCATGCTTTAATATTTTATCGTTTAAATAATAATCCCGTTTGCTGTTATTCCTACCAAAATGGATAACCTCACATTTGTCAACATTGTATTCCATCTGCCAGACCCGAGCCCATTCACTTAACCTATCCAAATCCCTCTGCAGACTTCCAGTATCCTCTGTACTTTTCGCTTTACCACTCATCTTAGTGTCATCTGCAAACTTGGACACATTGCCCTTGGTCCCCAACTCCAAATCATCAATGTAAATTGTGAACAATTGTGGGCCCAACACGGATCCCTGAGGGACACCACTAGCTACTGATTGCCAACCAGAGAAACACCCATTTATCCCAACTCTTTGCTTTCTATTAATTAACCAATCCTCTATCCATGCTACTACTTTACCCTTAATGCCATGCATCTTTATCTTATGCAGCAACCTTTTGTGTGGCACCTTGTCAAAGGCTTTCTGGAAATCCAGATATACCACATCCATCGGCTCCCCGTTATCTACTGCACTGGTAATGTCCTCAAAAAATTCCACTAAATTAGTTAGGCATGACCTGCCTTTAACGAACCCATGCTGCGTCTGCCCAATGGGACAATTTCTATCCAGATGCCTCGCAATTTCTTCCTTGATGATAGATTCCAGCATCTTCCCTATTACCGAAGTTAAACTCACTGGCCTATAATTTCCTGCTTTCTGCCTACCTCCTTTTTTAAACAGTGGCGTCACGTTTGCTAATTTCCAATCCACCGGGACCACCCCAGAGTCTAGTGAATTTCAGTAAATTATCACTAGTGCGTCTGCAATTTCCCTAGCCATCTCTTTTAGCACTCTGGGATGCATTCCATCAGGGCCAGGAGACTTGTCTACCTTTAGCCCCATTAGCTTGCCCATCACTCCCTCCTTAGTGATAACAATTCTCGCAAGGTCCTCACCTGTCATAGCCTCATTTCTATCAGTCGCTGGCATGTTATTTGTGTCTTCCACTGTGAAGACCGACCCAAAAAACCTGTCAGTTCCTCAGCCATTTCCTCATTTCCCATTATTAAAACTCCCTTCTCATCCTCTAAAGGACCAATATTTACCTTAGCCACTCTTTTTTGTCTTATATATTTGTAAAAACTTTTACTGTCTGTTTTTATATTCTGAGCAAGTTTACTCTCATACTCTATCTTACTCTTCTTTATAGCTTTTTTAGTAGCTTTCTGTTGCCCCCTAAAGATTTCCCAGTCCTCTAATCTCCCAGCAATCTTTGCCACTTTATATGCTTTTTCCTTCAATTTGATACTCTCCCTTATTTCCTTAGATATCCACGGTCGATTTTCCCTCTTTCTTCCGTCCTTCCTTTTTGTTGGTATAAACCTTTGCTGAGCACTGTGAAAAATCGCTTGGAAGGTTCTCCACTGTTCCTCAACTGTTCCACCATAAAGTCTTAGCTCCCAGTCTACCTTAGCTAGTTCTTCTCTCATCCCCTTGTAATCTCCTTTGTTTAAACACAAAACACTAGTATTTGATTTTACTTTCTCACCCTCCATCTGTATTTTAAATTCCACCATATTGTGATCGCTCCTTCCGAGAGGATCCCTAACTATGAGATCATGAATCAATCCTGTCTCATTACACAGGACAAGATCTAGGACCGCTTGTTCCCTTGTAGGTTCCATTACATACTGTTCTAGGAAACTATCGCGGATACATTCTATAAACTCCTCCTCACGGTTGCCTTGACCGACCTGGTTAAACCAATCGACATGTAGATTAAAATCCCCCATGATAACTGCTGTACCATTTCTACATGCATCAGTTATTTCTTTGTTTATTGCCTGCCCCACCATCTCGTTACTATTTGGTGGCTGATAGACTACTCCTATCAGTGACTTTTTCGCCTTACTATTCCTGATTTCCACCCAAATGGATTCAACCTTATCCTCCATAGCACCGATGTCATCCCTTACCAACCCTACCTCTTGAAAGAAAAAAAACCCTTCCCAACCATCCCCATTAAAGTCCCAATCAAATCCATTTGGTCAAGTCATAGAATCGCTACAGTCGAAGGAGGCCATTCATCGAGTCCGCACCGACCCTCTGAAGGTCCACCCAAGCCCAATCCCCCACCCTACCCCAACCACGTAACATCTTTGGACACTAAGGAGCAATTTAGCATGGCCAATCCACCTAACCTGCATATATTTGGACTGTGGGATGAAATCAGAGTACCCAGAGGAAATCCACACAGATGCGGGGAGAATGTGCAAACTCCACACAGACAGTCACCTAAAACCGGAATTGAAGCGGGTCCCTGGAGCTGTGAGGCAGCAGTGCTAATCACTGTGCCACCGTGCCGCCCCCATCCAAGCTCCTTGACAAAAGCCTCCACCTCCTCCGACGCATTGAAAAAATAATCCTCTGACCGGAAAGTTATTCTCAGCCTCACTGGTTACACTACCTGACTCCGCTCCTGAACAGCGCCGACTTTGCCTTATTAAAAGCCGCCCGTCCTTCGCCAACTCCCCTTCGATATCTTGGTATATCCTGATGATGCTTCCTTCCCATCTCGAGTCCCGGTTCACTTTGGCCATTGCAGATCCCGCTCCTTCTCCTGGAAGCTGTGGAATCCAATAATCACCGCCCGCGGTGGCTCATTCGTTCAAGGCTTCTGCCGGCGCACTTGGTGCATCCGATCCAACTCGGGGGGGGGGGGTACATTCACCCGTTCCCCCTCCAAAAACTTGGTGAATATCTGAGAAAAAACTTAGTCACTTTCGGGCCCTCCAGACCTTCCGGCAGCCCAACGATTCTGAGGTTCTGTCTCCTCGACTTGTTCTCCAAGCCATTCATCTTTTCCCTCAGAGCCTTGTTCCTCTCCTCCATCAGCAACATCTCAGCTTCCAACAAGGCGATTTGATCATCGTGCTGCGACAAGGCTGCCTCCACATCCTTCAGCACCTCTCCAAGCTCTTCCACACCCTCCTGACGTCTTTTCCAGCTGCTCCCAAATCGAGCCAAGTGTTTCCTAATTGATCACTTAATGGTTTCTGTCATCACCCTGCCCTATTCATCAAAAAGCTTTGAAGCTGTTTTTTAAACTCCTGCGCCATCACTCCAGTCAGTGTTTTCATCATGATATGAGCAGCCCCGCCCAAGCCCGGGTCCGCCTCCTTTCCTCGTGCTGAGCGTTGTAGGCTTTCTAGTTCTGTTGAAGGATTACCCCCTGTAATCTCCTTGCCACCAGCCCTCTTCGTAGATTTCAATAAATTCCTTATCCCATACAAAATCAGAAATCCCAAAATTCCAAAATCCCTGGGAACCAGGTTAAAAACTCCAAAGCTCCCTTATTTGTGACCTTCTCCCCCCTGTCACCACCAGAAGCCCCCATCACGTACTTTTCATCAGCGGAATGCAGGGGATCCCTTCTGTAGACCTACAGCCTTTTGCCCAGAAGCTCTCGGAGCTCAGCGTGGAGTACAGTCTCATGTTGTGGGGAGCTTGGGGGCGGCATGTGGCGCAGTGGTTAGCACTGGGACTACGGCGCGGAGGACCCGGGTTCGAATCCTGGCCCTGGGTCACTGTCTATGTGGAGTTTGCACATTCTCCCCGTGTCTGCGTGATTTTGCCCCCACAACCCAAAGATGTGCAGGCTAGGTGGATTGGCCACGTTAAATTGCCCCTTAATTGGAAAAAATGAATTGGATACTCTAAAAAAATTTTTTTTTTAATTTGGAGAGGGAGCACTTTGGCTTCCAGGTGTCATGCTGCAGGTAACAGCACCTATCTCCTACTCAGTTAGGATTCAGGTAGAGTTCATCGGAAGCATCTGGACTACCTCAAGAAGCGGGTGCCCACACTACATGATGCCCAACCAGCAGCATTGACGTTCCATTTATGTCAAGAACCTCCCCTCAGCCAGGGTGACCCAACCGTCTATATCCCAGCGCCCGGACCAGCAGGAGGAGGGTTACTCTGGCTCGGAAATGGACACGGAAGAATCCATGTAGACAGACGATTTTGTGTCCGCGACCGAGGTCCCGGTGATAACACTTAGGAGGTCAGCCAGGAAAAGGCGGTCAATGGAACGATATACACCGCCCGACCCAGAATCATGGCAAGCACAGCCTCGGATGAATGGCATAGAAGACCCCCCCCATTGGCGGCTGAAAGGGAACTTTCTGACTTTGGGAAGGAGGGAGAGATGTCAGAACCTCCACGAGGACTATGGGGAAATCATTGTCAATCTCTCTGTGGGACTCGTGGAGTACGAGCTTCCCAGGTAGGCGGCAGAGGCCGCCCAGCTGGAGCTTGTCAAAGACCTATACATAAAAGCCAGCCCAGGTGGGGCCTGGAGTTGTTGGTTGTCCCAACAAGGAAAGGATTGGCAGAGAGTTATTGCAATGGGCAGAGTATTACACATAGTTCAATAAATCCTAATCCACTACTGCCGGCTTCCTCAAGTTACAAAAGTGAAGTTACCTATTTTGGTTGGAAAAGTGATAGTTTTGAAAAGACAGCAAAATGTTAGTAGTCAGAGGGTGTCCTTGTGTAAAATCACAGAAAAGTAACAGATACACCAAATAGGGAAGCAGGTAGGATGTTAACTTTTATTACAAAGTTATTGGAGTATAAGAATAAAGAAATCTAGTTACAATTATATATGGCATTGGTGAGACCACGTGGAGTTTTGTGTACAGTTTTGGTCTCTTTACCAAGAGAAGGATACATTTGCTCTAGAGAAAACAAAACTAATTATTGTGATGAGGAAATTGTCCTCTGAGGAGAGACTGAGTAGATTAGGTTTATATTCGCTAGAGTTAAGAAGAATTGAAACATATAAAATTCTTCAGGGATTGACAGTGTAGATGCTAAATAGCCATTTCTGCCGATAGTCTAGGGATCCCAGTTGCAAAATAAGTTGTAGGCCCGTTAGGACTTAATTTCACAGATATTTCTTCACTCAAAGGGTTAAGAATCTTTGGAATTCTCTACCTGAAAAGACTGAATGCTGAGACATTGAATAAATTAAGGACAAAGATCATTAGATTTTTGGATACTATGGGAATCAAGGGATTTCAGGATGGAACAGGGAAGTGGATTTGACATGGAAAAATGACCATGATCTTACTGAATGACGGAACAGGCTCAAATGGCCAAAAGTCCTACTCCTGGTCCGATTTATTTTGTTCTTGAGTTCTTCTGAGGGATACCTGCAAGAAGGTAATGGGGTCCATCTTTAAATCTGCCACTCTGATTACATCATTTGGGTATGATGACAATTTTAACCAGAGTCTGTGCAGACAAATATTGTGGCTTCCCACCAGGCCAAAGATAGCCCAGAAATTTAAGTTTCCTTGTGGAATAGGAAGAGCGGGAGTCCTCAAGAGGACCTCCAGATTCTTTCTCGAGTGTTGTGGACAGTTCCTTCAGGTAGCAGCTTCCTGCTGCCTCAAACACTCCTACCTCCTGCCAGCCAGCCCGCTAGCACTCCCACCAGGATCAGGCAGAAGGCTGAAAGACATATGAGGCCCAGCAGTTATAATATCCTGGGCAGGATTCTCCGTTGCCCCACGACAATATCGTAATTGCCAATTGGGTGGAGAATCCTTTCTGACGATGGTTTCCGCCACCTTGAAACCAGAGTCATCGCGTTGCGTGCTGCACGCCATTGGAACGGCATTGGTGCGTCATCGAAAGGCCCTCCCCCATGCTCCACTCCTGATGGGTCGAGTTCCCGACCGCGCAGTTGACATGTGGTCTGAGCACTCGGGAACCCGGCGTGGCGGCCATGGACCGTTTCAAGCACCGCCACAATTGGCCGGGAGCCGTGCTGCTGGCCGGGGGGAGCTTCTCGGGAGTTGGGCGGACTGGTGGGGGGTGGCCAGGGGTAGTCCGGTGGGGGGTGGCCAGGGGTAGTCCAGTGGGGCCGTATTTGGCAGGTCGGGTCTGTGCATGCCTGCGCATGTTGTACGGTGCGACCGCTGCAGGTCGTCGCCATGTTCATGCGTGGCCACGGACCCGGCCATTCTCCAGGCCGTTTTTGGCGCGGGAGCCAAGAGTTTGACCCGGCACCACTGCTAGCCCCTCACCGGTCCCGGAATCGGTGAGGGTTCGGCGCTGATTTTGGTGTCATAAAACACCACAGTTTCCACTCCGATGTCGGCACTTAACCGCAGAATCGGAGAATCCATCCCCCTAGGTTTCATGTTGCGTTGGTTTCCATAGTTTGCTGTCCTTGCTTGTGTGGCTCCTGGCTCTGAATTAAAACCAGCATGATAGTATGATCAGGAATAAAGTCGCCATAGTCCCAGATGACTATAGGCTGCTTTCCTCTTTGAAGAGGAGAGCTGACTGGTGGCGATTTAACCTAAGAATCACCACACCTCAGGCGAGAGTCAAGATTGTGGAGGCCTCAGCTGGCATGAATGAGCTGTCATGCCAACTGAGCCAAACCGGCCCACGGTGTTGCTCATTTTACTGGAGTGTGATTAACACGCCTCCGTTTAAAGGCCGTGTGCTTAACACTACTATGTCTCTGTATGTGTAATTATGCTCGGAGTCGCCAGGTGTCGTATTGAGACACCGTCACAAGTATATCAAGGTCAGGTTCAAAGTAAAAAATCCATACACCGATTAGTAAGTCCAAACGATTGGTGTTTATTATAACAAATATAATAAATACTCATGCATACGCTAAAGAGACTAACTTACTTCTAATACTAAACAACTAAATACTTATCTAGACAGGAACAGTCAAGGTCAGGGAGCAAGGCCTTCGTCCCGTTCTTGGTCTGTAACTTTCTGATTGGCAAAGTTGTCAAGAGCTAGCAAGGTCTGGATCACGTAGCGATCGTTGTGTTAGCACTTACAGTTCGATGGCTGATGCTCAATGGCCGGTGATGAAACTGGAGTCAGGATGCGATGCAACAGGTCTGGGCCGGAGTCTGGAAGCAACAGACCGAGTCATGTGCTTGACCTTCTTTTTATAGGTCCTAGGAGGTTCAGGCCCCCTTGGGGTGGTTCCCTCATCTATTGGGTCTTTCCCAATCGATATCTTTCAAACTCCCCAATCCTAGGGCCGTTCCTCGATGTTTGGGGCAGTCCCTACGGCTCTTTGTTTTGGTTGCTTTGGCGCCATTCTGTCTGGGCGTCTATGGAAAAGTATCCATCGATACTTAAATGTTTCTATTGTACCTGGGCCTGGGCCGGGATCACCTCATTAATATGCAGATCTGTTTCCCATTTGCACCTTTGGCTGAAACTCTGCAACTCTTTGGAAACTGGTTTCTGTACGTGCAAAATGCAAAACAGTCTTTTGCAAGCTGTGTGTCCTCACTATGACTGTTTTTTCCTGTGTTCCTTGCGGTTCTCCATTTTGTAGCCCAGTGTCCATCTTAGATGGCTACAATGGTCAGGAATAAATAATCAGGAACTCACAATTAATTTTTATTTCACTGCATGTTAGTGAAGAACAGCACATCTTGTATACATCATAATGAAAGCAAATTACTGCGGATGCTGGAATCTGAAACGAAAGAGAAAATGCTGGAAAATCTCAGCAGGTCTGGCAGTATCTGTAGGGAGAGAAAAGAGCTAACGTTTCGAGTCTGATGACTCTTTGTCAAGCTTTGACAATTTTCCAGCATTTTCTCTTTGTATACATCATAGCCTCTTCACCTGCATACTGTTATATTATTTTATGTGATATACAATGGTGATCCCTTGCACAGGTCTTAAAGTATCAGTAACACCTCAGAATTCTGTTGCCAAACAATGAAATCAGAAGAACCACAAGTATCCCTTTATCTTTGAAAACATTTTTCGGGGCAATGTTAATGATAAGAACAAAGACAGTTATCTCTGGACAACTGGTAACTTAGGGCCATGTGGAAAGATTAGATCAAAATACAAACCATACATCTCGGAATAGTCCCTAAAACGCACACAGTCGTATTTAATTAATTCTCTAAAGGGCTCATTTGTACGTACTTAATAAAAGCAGAATGCTCGAAAGACCAAGAACAAGTCTCCTATTACAATAGATATGAAGGATTCCAGAGCAACGGTCATGTCCCAAAAAGGAATCCTTTTATTACAAATTTGCACTGGTGTCAGGTATGTCTGATTGATGTATTTTGGTGAGTGGAGTTCAGAAACTAATGCTGAAAATTCAAACAAATGATTTATCATGCATTTAAGAATAGTACACAATAATTAATGTAGTGCACATGTATTCAGTGGACCTTTCTCGTTGGAAAATATTCCCCAGATTAAAATTTCTAATTTATTTCTCCCATAACATTTCAAGCTCATTAAATTTTAGGTTTTTTTCCCTGACCTGCTCCCAGATTTCTTTTCAATGCTGCTCCACAACCAGCCCCTTTGATGTCTGAAGGCATGTTTATCTTCTCGTCTTCTCTGTTGCAGCAAATCTCTTGCCTGCGCTGCACTGCCAAAAGTCACATCCTGGAACTCAATAAGACACAAACCAGTTATGTGTTGCTATCATAAGTCAATGGTTGTCAAAATATTTTTGTTGGATGAACCTTTTTTCAAATGGATCGAAATCATGGATCTTCTATCTAAATTATAAAACTATATAATACTCATAATACAAAAGTGCTGCATGTAAATAACATCTTAATGTTTTTACGAAATTGGCTAATTACTTAGCAGCAATTGAGCACAGTTCCATTGATGTAATAGACAATGATGAGACAAACCAGAGAACCCAGAAATCAAGGATAAGTAGAACTTCATTGAGATTCCAGAGCACGCCAATTGAATTGTTTTCAATACAGTTAAAGACTTTGAATTGCTTTCAATACAGTTAAAGACTTACTGTTAATAGCATACATTCAGAAGCAGTTCACAGATCACTTCCAATACAAACAGCTATTAGTCACATCAGTATTATCTCACAGTGTTAACAAACTCAAGACAACTCACTATTTTAATTTTGAAAGTAAACGTAAGATAAAGTCGCCATGGTCCCAGATGACCACAGGCTGATTTTCCCTTTGAGGGGGAGAGCTGACTGGTGGTGATTTAACCCGAGGGTCACCACACCTCAGGTGAGGGGCAAGGTTGAGAAGGCAGGGCCTTCATGAATAACCTCAGCCGATACAGGGATTGAACCCGCGCTGCAGGCCTTGCTCTGCATCAAACCAGCTGTCTAGCCAAGTTTGCTAAACCGCCCTTTTTAAAAGTGATTTGCCATAAACATGCAAGTTTCCTTCCCTCCAATTCTAGTGTACTTATTTGAAAGCGACATTATCTGCAACATTTTATCGATCTGTGCAAACCCAGCCAAGTTCTCAGTGTTAGTTAATCATGCGAGGAATTTACATACGGCAGCATGGTAAAAGATATAAGTAAGTCAAACTGACAGTTTTTACACAAATACAGGAATCAAACCAACAAGAGATTAACAGAAGATGCTGGAAATACTCGGCCGGCCAGGCAGCATTGTAATGGCATTTGCTCACTGCATGAGCCCAAAGTGAACATGAGGCTCCTGGCTGAAAACCAGGGCAGCCAAGGGGCGAGTGGTCAGGAGCGTCGGGGTTGGACGATGTGTCCAATATTGTGCCTGGCTAACGCTACTATTAATTTATACAAAAAGGGCAGCTTGTTTTTTTCTCCCCTTTATGTGGCTCCCGATAATTGTATGGAAATGGGGCTTGAGTGGTGATAATTGGTTTCATGCCATGCTCTGGCGGGATCCCAATTTTGTCTACAGGAGCATGCCAGTTACATTGCAAACGATTCTCACTTTTGGCCTCTCCCGCTATTCATCGGCCGCGTTTAGAACATAGAACATAGAACAGTACAGCACAGAACAGGCCCTTCGGCCCTCGATGTTGTGCCGAGCAATGATCACCCTACTTAAACCCACGTAACCCGTATACCCGTAACCCAACAATCCCCCCATTAACCTTACACTACGGGCAATTTAGCATGGCCAATCCACCTAACCCGCACATCTTTGGACTGTGGGAGGAAACCGGAGCACCCGGAGGAAACCCACGCACACACGGGGAGGACGTGCAGACTCCACACAGACAGTGACCCAGCCGGGAATCGAACCTGGGACCCTGGAGCTGTGAAGCATTGATGCTAACCACCATGCTACCGTTTCACTTGAGCGGGAGCAGAATGAGGCCGGAAAATCGCTCCCACAGAATTTATATGGCTGGTCCAGTTACGTTTCAGGATGTTGATTGTGGGGGATTTAGGAATGCTAATGCTGTTAAATGTCAAGTGGAAATTGTTATATTTTCCCTGGTTGGAGGTGGTCATTGCCTGGAATCATTCCAAGTCTGAACATTATCCATGCTTAGTTGCATGTGGGTATGGGCAGCTTCAGTTTTATTTTTTTCTTTTAGAAAATATTTTATTGAAGCATTTGTAATTTTCACAGTTTAACACACGCAAAACACCTAAAAGAACAAAAAACAGAAAACAACATCCCCTACTACCCCCCGCTCTATTACCTAATTACCCGTATACTAAGTTCCCTGTCCTTATCTAACATTGCCATGCCTCCTCTCCTCTCCCCCCCCCCCCCCCCCACCCTTTCCCCTCCCCCCTTACTGCTGACGTTCAATTTTCCTTGAAGAAATCAGTTGCCATCACCGGGCGAACCCCTGAATTGATCCTCTCAAGGTAAATTAGATTTTTTTCCCCAGACTGAGAGACCCTGCCATATCGCTGACCCACACTCCTGCCTTCGGGGGCTCCGAGTCCCTCCATCCCAGCAAAATCCGTCTCCGGGCCACCAGGGAGGAGAAGGTCAGGATATCGGCCTCCCTCCTCCCCTTGGCCCCCGGATCTTCCGATAACCCAAATATTGCCAGTTCTGGACTGGGAGTAACCCTCCCTTCCAGGACTTCTGACATAATGTCCACAAATCCCTGCCAGAATCCCCTCAATTTCGGACATGCCCAAAACATATGTACATGATTCGCCGGGCTTCCCCCACACCGCCCTCATCTGTCCTTCACCTCCTCAAAGAACCTGTTCATCCGGGCTGCCGTCATGTGGGCCACCTTGAACTGGATCAAGCTAAGTCTGGCACACGACGAGGATGAATTGACTCTCTTCAAGGCTTTTTCCCACAGTTTAATTTCCAGCTCTCCTCCCAGCTCCTCTTCCCACTTCCTCTTCATCTCTCTGGTAGGGGCCTCTTCCCACTCCATCAACTCCTTGTATATCTCCGAAATCCTCCCCTCTCCAACCCCTGTTTTTGACATCACCTTGTCCTGAAGTCCCTTCAGGGGGAGGTGAGGAAAGCCTGGAATCTGCCTCTGTACAAAGTCCTGCACTGAAAGTATCGAAACCCATTCCCACCTGTCAACTGAATCTTCTCCTCTAGTGCCTCCAAGGTCGGAAAGCCCTCCTGGATGAATAGGCCCCCGTGCAGTCCCCCCGGGGCAAACCGGCAGTTGTCACAAATCGTTGACCACACTGACGCCCCCTCCAATCTCATGTGTTGCCTCCATTGCCCCCACACCCTTAGGGCTGCCACCACCACAGGGCTTGTAGAGTACCGAGCCGGTGAGAACGGCAGAGGCACTCTTTGAAAAGCCTTCAAACTCATACCCTTGCAGGATGCCGCTTCCACGCGCTCCCAAACCAACTCCTCCCCCACTACCCAAACCGACCCCTCCCCCACTAGCAGCTTCAGTTTTAAGGAGTCATGAATGGTGCAAGATGTAATTTTGTGCAATCATCAGTGAACATCCCCACTTCTGTCTTTATGATGGTGGGAAGGGACTTCCGGTGGCGGCCATGAGCTGAGAGGTCGCACAATAGGTGGCTCTTGTCTAGAAACTTTGGTTAAGTCCCTTTAACCCCAACAAACAGAATCAACCCCCCCATCGATGGCAATGCCTCCCAAAGTGCTGAGGAACCAGCAATCCAGCCAAAAAATGTCTAGCGAGGAGGAGAGAGAAACCCTAGCCTCGGAGAAGGGGAGCCCGCATGGGGGTGAGGAACCGACGATGGATGGTGCCACAGACCTGAAGGAGGCTGTGAGCAAAATGGAGCGAGGCTTGAGGCCCAAGAAGCAATGAAATGGGACCTCAAGAAAGCTGCCAAGGACCAAGGGGATTGGGTCACAGCCCTCAAAGCCGTGTTGGTGAGGCTGTTCAAAACACAGAAAGAGCTGAAGGAGAAAATCGATGACCAGGAGAACCAATCACATTGGCGAAAACTGTGGATCATGGGGCTGCCAGAGGAGACAGAGGTGAGTTGGTCAATGAGGAGGGCTTCGCCAATCCCCTGGCGGTAGACTGCGCCCACAGGTCACAACGGCGGCAGCCCAATGCGGGGGGAGCCAACGCGGGCGATGATTGTGAGGATCCATCAGTACCAGGATAAGGAGCAAATCCTGTGGTGGGTAAAAAAGCATGCAAGTGGGAAGTGCATTCCATCCGCTTGTACCTAGACATTGGAACAGACCTGGCAAAGTGTCGGGCAGAATTCAACGGGGCCAAATCCATATGGTACAAAAGCAAGATGCGGTTGGTGTGCTCTACCCCACCAAGCTTTGGATCACCTTTCAGGGCAAAGAGTACTGCTTTGATGTCTGGAGGCAAACAAGTTTGTACAGAAACACGATCTGGGAAATAGCAGTAGAGGGCAATGAATGCACTACAGGCTTTTGGGATCCAAGAGGGGCAGGGGCAAACGCTCATGGTTGGGAGGAGCTGGGGAGATAAGCTTATGGGGTTATTTGGGGAATCCGACTTGAGGGGAGCCAGTACACTAGCGAAAAGCGGAAGTATAGCAAAGGAGAAGGTTGCAGTGCACCTCCCGAGAGGGAGGGAGCGCCTTGCAGGAGGGAAGGAGAAAACAGAAGCTCCGATAAAGCAAATGTAAGAAAGGAGGAAATGGGGTTGGGGAGGGGGGTTAGAGAGGGTTAAAGCCAGGGGAGGAGGGAGGGACAGGAAAGGGGGGTGTGGGGGCTCAGGGAGAGGCAAAGAGCAGGTGTGGGGAGGGTAGAAGGCTGGCTACAACAGGTGACATATAGCGATGATGAAAATGAGGAAGCAGACGGTAGCCATCTTGAATGGCCTGAGAGCGAGGGCAGGCTCAAGCAAACAGGGCCGCACCCATAGGATGAGTATGGCTGCCCCCACAGGAGCGGTGGGCAAACCCCATCAGAATAGCTACATGGAACATGAGAGGCCTCAATGGGCTGGTGAAAAGATCCGGAGTCAGGGCAGCATGGTGGCGCAGTGGTTAGCACTGCTGCCTCACGGTGCCGAAGTCCTAGGTTTGATCCCGGCTCTGGGTCACTGTCCGTGTAGTTTGCACATTCTCCCCATGTTGCATAGGTTTCGCCCCCACAACACAGGGGGGTAAGTGCAGGGTAGGTGGATTGATCACTCTAAATTACCCGTTAATTGGAAAAAGTTAATTGGGTACTCTAAATTTAAAAAAAGAGACGATCCAGAGTCCTCACCCATCTCAAAGGCTGAGGATGGACGTAGCCTTCTTACAGGAGATCCACCTGAGGGAGAGGGCCTGACTGCGGGTAAGGAAGGATGGGTGGGACAAATGTTTTACTTATGTTTCAGCACCACGGTAAGTGGGGGGTGGCCATATTAGTCAGCAGGACAGTAACGTTCACGGCGATGAAGACAGTGACAGACCCAGGTGGCCGATTCGTCATGGTCAGTGGGACCCTGGAAGGGGACCCTGTAGTACTGGTAAATATAAACGCCCCAAACTGGGACAACGCAGAGTTTGTCAAGCAAACTATGGCTGAAATCCCTGACACCCACTGACTCATCGTGGGGGGTAACTTTGGTTGCGTGCAAGACCCAAAAATGGACAGATCCAACCCTAGGACGACAGCCATAACAGGAATGGCTCAAGAGCTAAACACCTTTATGGAGCAAGTGGGGCCAGTAGATTGATGGAGGTTCAACCACCTGAGACAGAAAGAGTTTTCCTTCTTTTCCCATGTGCACAAGGCCTACTCATGTATAGACTTTTAATTGTAGGGACAATGGTGCTTCCAGGGGTAGTGAGGGCGGAATGCTCCGCAATCGTAACCTCCGACCATGCCCCTCATTATATGTAGAGTTGGAGAAAGGCCGGGCCCAATGCCACCCATGGAGGCTGGACACAGCCCACCTCGCCAATAGGGAATTTTGTACAAAAATGTCCCAAGCCATCAATTGTTATGTAACCTGCAACCAGAAAGTGGAGGTCTCACCCTCCACATTCTCGCAGGCACTGAAGGCGGTGGGTGATCAGGGGGGAAATAATATCTTATAGGGCCCTGAGGGAGAAGAGAGAAAGGACAGCCAGGTAGTGGCTGATCGACTCCATACTGGAGGTGGATCGGCGGTATTCCTCAGCCCCAACCGTGGAACTGCTGGTGGAGAGGAAAAAGCTGTAGATGGAATTCGATCTGCTCTCCACGAGGAAAGCAGTCCACCAGCTCCACCAGTCCGGGGGGTCCTTCTACGAACATGGAGACAAAGCCAGCCACATGCCAGCACATCACCTAAGAAAGCAGGCTGCCGCAAAATAAATAGTGGAAGTTAGGGATAGGAATGGTAGGATGGTAGCAGCCCCAAATGAGGTTAATAAGTCCTTTGCAAGTTTTTACCGGGGCCTGTACACCTCCGAGCCCCCGGAAAGGGATTCAGAGATGAAACTGTTCCTTGACAGACTGGAAATTCCAGTGGTGGGGGAGGAAAAGAAACAAGGGCTGGAAGCACCATGCAGTCAGGGAAGGTGCTGGGACCAGACAGGTTCCCGGTAGTCTTTTACAAACATTGTGGAACAGCATTGGCCCCGCACCTGCGGGAAATGTTCTACGATTCACTGTTGAAGGGGGCCCTGCCGCCCACGCTGGTACAGGCCTTGATCTCACTGATCTCCAAAAAAGACAAAGATCTGACAGAATGTGGATCATGCAGACCCATATCGCTCTTAAATACTGATGCGAACGTCCTAGCAAAAGCACTGGCGAGGCACCTGGAGGGTTGCCTACCAGAAGTGATCACAGGAGATCAGACCGGGTTTGTCAAGGGCAGGCAGCTAAAAGCAAACATCTGACGCCTGCTGAATGTAATAATGACCACACCCAGGGAGGAGACACCCAAAGTGGTGTCCCCTACAGCTCCTCCCCTTCAACTTCTCTCCCTACTCCATTTCAAGGTTTCCACCAGCTTCAAGAAGACCACCATCAGGGGCCGGTTTAGCACAGGGCTAAATCGCTGGCTTTTAAAGCAGACCACGGCAGGTCAGCAGCGCGGGTTCAATTCCCGTACCAGCCTCCCCGAACAGGCGCCGGAATGTGGCGACTAGGGGCTTTTCACGGTAACTTCATTTGAAGCCTTCTTGTGACAATAAGCGATTTTCATTTCATTTTATTTTCATTTCATTTCATTATACCGGTGCAAAGAGAAACCACGCAACATGCCTCAACGACTACCTTGACTTCGATCATTATAAAATGCTTTGAGAGGTTGGTCATGAGACACATCAACTCCATACCCCCCAGAATGCCTTAATCCACTGCAATTCGCATACTGCCACAACAGGTCCACAGAAGAGGCTATCTCCCTGGCCCTCACTGACACTCATCCCTGGAGCATCTTGACAACAAGGATTCCTACGTCGGATTCCTATTCATTGACTTCAGCTCCGTCTTCAACACCATAATCTCAGCCAAGATCATATCAAAGCTCCAAAACGTAGGACTTGGCTCTTCCCTCTGCAACTGAATCCTCAGTAATCCTACTGATAGACCACAATCAGTAAGGATGAACAACAACACCTTCTCCACGATAGTCCTCAATACCGGGGCCCCGCAAGGCTGCATTTTTAGACCCCTACTGTACTCCCTATACACACACGACTGTGTGGCAAAATTTGGCTCCAACTCCATCGACTGATGACATGACCGTACTTGGTTAGCTCTCGAACAACGGTGCATCAGAAAAGCACAGGACGGAGATAGAGAACTTTTATTTTCTAAAAATTTTGAATACCCAATTCATTTTTTTCCAATTAAGGGGCAATTTAGCTTGAGCAATCCATCTACCTGGCACATCTTTTCGGTTGTGGGGGCAAAACCCACGCAAACACAGGGAGAAGGAGATAGAGAATCTTTTTTTAATATTAATTTAGAGTATCCAATTCATTTTTCCAATTAAGGGGCAATTTAGCCTGGCCAATCCACCTGGCCTGAACATCTTTGGGTTGTGGGGGCGAAAAACACTCAAACACAAGGAGAATATGCAAACTCCACACAGACAGTGACCCAGAGCCAGGATCGAACCAGGGACCTTGGCGCCGTGAGGCTGCAGGGCTAACCCACTGCGCCACCGTGCCCTGGAGATAGAGAACTTAGTGGAGTGGGGTAACAACAACAATCTCTCCCTCAATGTCAGCAAAACTAAAGAGCTGGTCCTTGACTTAAGGAAGCAAAGTACTGTAAATACCCCTGTCTGCATTAATGATGCCGAAGTGGAGATGGTTGACAGCTTTAAATTCCTAGGTGTGCACATCACTAATAATCTGTCCTGGTCCACCCACGTCGGCACTATGACCAAGAAAATACGACAGCGCCTATACTTCCTCAGGAAACTAAGGAAATTTGTCATGTCCGCATTGACTCTTACCAATTTTTACAGATGCACCATAGAAAGCATCCTATTTGGCTGCATCACAGCCTGGTATGGCAACTGCTCGGCCCTAGACCGTAAGAAACTACAGAGAGTTGTGAACACAGCCCAGTCCATCACACGAACCCGCCTCCCATCCATTGACTCTGTCTACACCTCCCGCTGCCTTGGGAAACAGGCAGCATAATCAAAGACCCCTCTTCCAACTTCTTCCATCGGGCAGGAGATACAAAGGCCTGAGAACACGCACTAACAGATTCAAAAACAACTTTTTCCCCGCTGTTACCGGACTCCTGAATGACTCTCTCTCTTCACACATCTTCTTTATGGAGTAGTATTGCACTTTGTATGCTCACCTGTTGCCCGTGCCTATGTATTTACATTGTGTATTTATGTATGTCTTTTTTTTTAAAGTATGGAATAATCTGTCTGTACTACGCAGAACAATACTTTTCACTGTATCTCGGTACATGTGATAATAAAACAAATCCAAACCCAAATGATCGTCTCCCTGGACGCTGAGAAAGCCTTCGATCGAGTAGAATGGAGGTACCTCATGGAGGTGCTTGAACAGTTGGGCTTGGATCAGGGATCATCATGTGAGTGAAATGTCTGTATAGTCTCCCATAGCAAGTGTGCGTATGAACGCCACCAGCTCCAAGTACTTTCGGCTGCACAGGGGAATGAGTCAGGGGTGCCCGTTGTCCCCGCTCCTGTTCGCATTGGCAATTAAGCTATTGACCATTGCCCTTAGATTGGCAGAGTGGTGGATGGGCATTCGGAAAGAGGTCAGGGAGCACAGTTTCACTCTATGCAGATGACCTGCTCCTCTACGTGTCAAACCCCCTGGCCTGCATGGGAAAGATAACAAGACTCCTTAATGTGCCTTCTCAGGTTACAAAATCAACCTGGGGAAGAGCAAAATCTTTGCAGTAAACTCCCAAGGGGGAAAGAGCGGAGCTGGAGGAGTTACCCATTAAGATAACCCAGACCAAGGGCAGCACGGTGGCACAGTGGTTAGCATTGCTGCCTACGGCGCTGAGGACCCGGGTTCGAATCCTGGCCCTGGGTCACTGGCCGTGTGGAGTTTGCACATTCTCCCCGTGTCTGCGTGGGTTTCACCCCCACAACCCAAAAGATGTGCAGGATAGGTGGATTGGCCATTCTAAATTGCCCCTTAATTGGAAAAAATAATTGGGTACTCTAAATTTATTAAAAAAAAAAAAAAAAGATAACCCAGACCATGTTCAGGTACCTGGAGATACAGATGGCTCCCAACTGGACGAGGCTCTGCAAGTGGAACCTCTCCAGCCTGGTGGAGGAGGTAAAGAGTGACCTTCAAAGATGGGACTCACTCCCGCTCTCGCTCGTGGGAAAGGGTACAGGCGATCAAAATGAACATGCTGGCCTGGTTCCTCTTCATGTTTAGATTGCTCCCAATCTTCATCCCCAAATCCTTCTTCACCAGGGTTGATAAGCCAACCATGGCCTTTGTCTCGGGAGAAAGGTCCTGAGGATGAAAAGCCATTTTGCAGAGAGGGTGACATATGGGAGGCCTGGCCCTGATGAATCTCCTATTCAACCACTGGGCGGCGAATGCAGAAAGGATGAGAGGGTGGCTGAAAGAGCCTGAGGCGGAATGGGTCCAAATGGAAGAGACATCCTGCATAGGGACGTCTCTTGGGGCACTGGCCACCGCTTCACCGCCCCCCCGGCCCCCTTGCAGACACACTCAGGGAGTCCGGTGGTAGTAGCCACATTAAAGACCAGGAATCAGTTCTTTTTTTGTTGTTTAAAATTTAGACTACCCAATTCGGAAAGAGGTTAGGGAGCACAGTTTCACTCTATGCAGATGACCTGCTCCTCTGCGTGTCAACAACATCTCATCTTCCGGTTAGGCATGCCTTCCGGCCTGAACATCGAATTCAACAACTTCAGATGATCAGCCCCACCTCAACCCATTTGTTTTCATTTCATTTTAACTGTCTTTTACCATTTCTTTCTTTCCTGCACCTTTCTGCTCTTTGCTTCCCCCTTCCCCTCCCCCCACACCTACAGTTCATCCTCTGATGTTAGTTTCCCTGCTGTTTGACCTTTCACATCTTTTGTCCTCTCTGGGGACTGCCATTAGCACTCTTTCCCCTTTGTTTCTGTGGCCATTAGCACCCGGTTTCCCTGGGTTTCTGTGGCTATGACTCATCTTTCATTCTCACTCCACAGTATAAATATTTCCCACTCTGTCTGTTAGCTTTGACAAAGAGAAATCGGACTCGAAACGTTGGCTCTTTTCTCTCCCTACAGATGCTGCCAGAATTGCTGAGATTTTCCAGCATTTTCCCTTTCGTTTCAGATTCCAGCAGCCGCAGTAATTTGCTTGTACCCAATTCATGTTTTTTCCAATTAAGGGGCAATTTTAGTATGGCCATTTTTGGGTTGTGGAATGAGATCCACCCAAACACAGGAGAATGTACAAACTCTACACACACAGGCACGGTAGCGCAGTGGTTAGCACTGCTGCCTCACGGTGCCGAGAACACAGGTTAGATTCCGGCCCCGGGTCACTGACATGAGACGTTTACACATTCTCCCCATGTTTATGTGGGTCTCACTCTCACAACCCAAAAAGATATGCAGGTAGGTGAATTGGCCACGCTAAATTGTCCCCTAATTGGAAAAAAAGAAATTGGGTGTTCTAAATTTATTTTTAAAAAAAGATAAAATTCTCAATTCTCAATCACTGGATCCGAGGAGAGATTCTACGACTCGTGGAGAAATTTTGCCAAACCCAGCAATTTTGCCAGCAACCGGGGGGGGGGGGGGGGGGGGGGCATGGTGGGGGGATGGGGAGAGTCGCTGAGAATAATAATAATCTTTATTAGTGTCACAAGTAGGCTTACATTAACACTGCAATGAAATTACTGTGAAAAGCACCTAGTTGCCACACCCCGGCGCCTGTTCGGGTACGCTGAGAGGAATTGGGAGGAGGGCCCCATGCTGGGAGTAACACATGCCCCTCTCACATATAAGAAACTGGGGAGGTGGTACCGCCTACCCACCCTCGAAAACGTAGGGTTTAACATGACTCCCTTGATCACTATAAATATAAATACAACATTTTCTGTATGTATACAATTGTTAAGGAAACGCGACCGCGGGGACCAGGGTCACAGACATTGTGACAACCTGTAAATAATATGCTGTTTCGATTGTTTTTGTTTGTTTCTATTTTTCTCTGCTTGTTCTGTCTTGTGTAAAGTTTGATATTGTGTTAAAACTCCAATAAAAATATTTAAAAATGATGGTGGGCATCATTTGATAAATACGCTGAAGATGGTCGTACCTACCCTAAGGAACTCCTACAGAGACATCCTGGGACTGAGATGATTGATCTCCAACTACGACAACCGACTTCCTTTGTGCCAGATATGACTCTAATCAGTGGAGAACCTTCCCCGATTCCCATCAACTTCAATTAAAGGGCACCTTGATGCTAAATTTAGTTGGTAAACTTAGGGTGGTGTGGTGCACTGGTGCCTCACAGCACCAGGAATCCGTCAATTCCGATCTTGGGTGACTACCTGTGTGGAGCTTGCAAATTCTCCCCGTGTCTGCGTGGGTTTCTTCCGGGTGCTTCTGTTTCCTCTTACAGTCTGAAGATGTGCAGGTTAGGTGGATTGGCCATGCTAAATTGTCCCTTCGTGTCCAAAGATGTGCAGGTTTGGTGGAGTTACGAGGCTAGGGCATGGGCTGTGTGGGCCTGGGTAGGGTGTTCTTTCAGAGGGTCAGTGCAGACTCAATGGGCAGAATTGCCTCCTCCTACACTGTAAGAATTCTACGATTCTATGAAGGCTGTCTTGAGGTCAAGGCAGTCACTCTTTAATTCAGCTCTTGTTTCCTTTTTATTGTCACAGCCTGGTTATCAATATTAACTGTATTTCAAAGGCAGCATGTGGCACAGTGGATAGAACTGGGACTGCGGCGCTGAGGACCCGGCCATGTCACTGTCCATGTGGAGTTTGCACACTCTCCCCATTTCTACGTGGGTTTCACCCCCACAACCCAAAGATGTGCAGGTTAGGTGGGTTGGCCACGCTAAATTGCCCCTTAATTGGAAAAAAATAATAATTGGGTACTCTAAATTTATTTTTAAAAAAATATTAACTGTTTTTCATAACCTAGAAACACTTTGGCCTTGACACCTCTGCGACCCTACTTTTGCTCAAGGCCAGGACGAGATAATTTGCCCATTTGGGGCAGTAATGGCTATTGATAGATCCAAGCTGGTGGGTGAAGTCGAAACCAAAACGCAGAGCTTTTTTAAAAACTGAGAGTATCAAATTAATTTTTCCAATTAAGGGGCAAATTTAACGTGGCCAATCCACGTAACCAGCACATCTTTGGGTTCTGGGGGCAAAACCCACTCAAACACGGGGAGAATGTGCAAACTCCACATGGACAGTGACCCAGAGCTGGGATTGAACCTGGGACCTTGGCGCTGGAAGGCAGCAGGGCTAACCCACTGCGCCACCGCGCTGCCCTCAGAGCTTTATTTTACTGAGAGTGCGCGGTGAATAATTCAGTTTTACAATTCTCCTCCCATCCCCCAGTGCTCAAAGTGCTTAATCAAACAAAGCATTCACCTGTTAGCATAACGATATATTTACCGCACCATTAACACTGGCTGGTCTGTTTTAATTCATAGACAGCCTCTTGGGATTGAGAATGACTTGCTTCCTCTCTGGTTCAGTGGGTTCTGAAATGCCAGAGAAGTTCAAATCGCAATTTGAAGACTGCAACAGGCTTGAAGAATCATGTTGATGAGTTGTTTGGATGTTTGTGCGTGCTCTCTGTTGCCTCAACTTTGCCTCTGCGTGAAGTCTCTTTCTGTGTTCGGGGCTTTCCCAAATGAACCTTGTCTATTTTGGTCAGCCACAAGCCAGGGATTCCCATGAATCAGTGAGAATGTTTGACCTCTTCAGAGATGCTTTGACCATATACCTGAAGCATTTCCATGGTCCTCCTGGGAGCTTCCTGCCTTGGCTGAGTTCCTAGTAGAGTGGCTGCTTCTTGAATCTGATAGCATGCCCTGTCCAGTGGAGCTGGTTTTAAGTGATTAGTGGCTCGATGCTGTGCGTGTTGGCCTGGGAGAGGATGCTGCTGTTGGACCGTCTTTCTTGCCACCAGATTTGGAGGACCCTTTGAGGGAACTGCTGATGGTTCATCTCCAGTACTTTGAGGTACCTGTTATAGGTTGTCCAAGTGTCTGAAGCATATAGGAGTGTGGGGATTATTATAAGGGCAGTGATGCACGCTCAATTACACAAAGACCAGAGTTGAATGCAATCGAGGCTTTAATACACTAAGATATGTGACCTCCTACTGCAGCTGGCAAAATGGCTGCTGTACGGGGAGCACACATATTTATAGTCCGCCTACTGGGCGGAACCAGCAGGCAGGGAACTACCCCCGTACCGTAGTACAGGGCCTTACCACAAATCACATAATATATACATCAGTGGTGACTATCACATTCACCCCCTGTTAAAATTGAGTCCGGCGGGGGTGGTGGAGAACTATATACAAGTACATGTTTTAAAATACAGAGAATAAAAAATTGAGTCCAGCGGGGTAGAGGAGAATTATACAGAAGGATAACGTTTCAAGAGTCCCGATCAAGTTACAGGTTCAGTCGGTCTGGAGCCTTGATCTGCTGCTGGGACCGCCGCAGTGGTGGCGGCGATTCCAGTGTTGGTCTGGTCCTTGATGACTCCGGGAGCGTGCCAAAATCCTCGTCACCCTCGGGCGTGGGCAGGGCGAGGACGGATTGTCCTGGGGCGTGAGTTGCGGCTGGGTGCGCTGGGGGAGGGGAGGGTGGCGTCGAGCCGGAGGGGTGTGTGTGTGTGGAACCTGCTGGTGCCAGGTCCCTGAGGGAGACAGTATCTTGGCGGCCGTCGGGGTACGCTACGTAAGCGTACTGTGGGTCGGTGTGGAGCAGCTGTACCCTTTCAACCAACGGATCCGCCTTGTGGAGTCGTATGTGCTTACGGAGGAGTACGGGTCCTGGAGCTGCGAGCCAAGTCGGAAGCGACACCCCGGATGTGGACTTCCTGGGGAAGGCAAAGGGACGTTCATGGGGTGTGTCATTAGTCGCAGTGCATAGGAGCGGCCAAATGGAGTGCAGTGCATCAGGGAGGACTTCCTACCAGCGGGAGGCCGGGAGATTTCTGGACCGTAGGGCCAGCTGGATGGCCCTCCAGACCGTCCCATTCTCCCTCTCCACCTGCCCGTTTCCCTGGGGGTTATAGCTGGTCATCCTGCTCGAGCAGGAACGGACGCAGCTCACCGCTCATGAATGAGGATCTCCTGTTGCTATGGACGTAAGCGGGGAAGCCTATCAGAACGAAGATGGTGTTGAGGGCTTTGATGACGGTGGCAGACGTCATATCAGGGCACGGGATGGCGAAGGGGAATCTGGTGTGCTCATCAACCACACTGAGGAAGTACGTGTTACGGTCGGTGGAGGGGAGGGGCCCTTTGAAATCCACGCTGAGGCATTCAAAGGGGCGGGAGGCCTTTACCAGGCACGCACGGTCTGGCTGGTAGAAGTGCGGTTTGCGCTCCGCACAGACCTGGCAGTCTCTGGTGATTTCCCTGACTTCCTCAACGGAATAGGGCAGATTGCGGGCCTTGATGAAGTGATACAAACATGTGACTCCCGGGTGGCAAAGATTGTCGTGCAGAGTCCAGAGTCGGTCCATCTGTGCGCTGGCACATGTACCTCAGGATAGGGCATCGGGGGGCTCGTTGAGCTTACCGGGGCGATACAAAATCTCGTAGTTGTAGGCGGAGAGCTCGATCCTCCACCTCAAGATTTTATCGTTTTTGATCTTGCCCCGCTGTGTGTTGTTAGTGAGGAGAGTGAATCTCCTGCCGGCCACGTAATGCCTCCAATGCCGCACAGCTTCAATGATGGCTTGGGTCTCTTTTTCGACGGAGGAGTGCCGAATTTCAGAGGCATGAAAGGTTCATGAAAAGAATGCCACGGGTCTGCCTGCCTGGTTGAGGGTGGCGGCTAGAACGACGTCTGATGCGTCGCTCTCGACTTGAAATGGTAACGTCTCGTCGACTGTGTGAATCGCGGCCTTGGCGATGTCGGCCTTAATACGGTTGAAGGCCTGGTGAGCCTCGGCTGTTAGGGGAAAAAGAGTGGATTGGATGAGTGGGTAGGCCTTGTCCGCATAATTTGGGACCCACTGGGCGTAGTAAGAAAAGAACCCCAGGCAACGTTTGAGGGCCTTGGAGCAATGGGGAGAGGGGGTTCCATGAGGGGACGTATTTGGTCGGGATCGGGCCTCAGAGCGGTTCGTGCTGAACAGACACTTCTCCTTGTTGTAAGTTAGGTTGAGGAGAGTGGCGGTGTGGAGAAATTTGGCATGGTTGGCGTCATGGTCCTGCTGATCGTGGCCGCAGATGGTGAGATTGTCAAGGTACGGGAAGGTGGCCTGCAACCCATACCGGTCGACCATTCGGTCCATTTCCCGTTGGAAAACCGAGACCCCGTTGGTGACGCCGAAGGGAACCCTGAGAAAGTCGTAGAGGCGGCCATCTGCCTCGAAGGCAGTGTATGTGCGGTCCGCCGTACGGATGGGGAGCTGGTGGTAGGCGGATTTTAGGTCCGCAGTTGAGAAAACCCGGTACTGTGCAATCTGATTGACCATATCAGATATGCGAGGGAGGAGGTACCCGTCGAGCTGCGTGTACCTAATGATGGTCTGGCTGTGGTCAACGACCATTCTGTGTTTCTCCCCAGTTTTCACCACCACCACTTGGGCTCTCCAGGGGCTATTGCTGGCCTCGATGATGCCTTCCCGAAGCAGTCGCTGGACTTTGGACCTGATGAAGGCCTTGTCCTGGGTGCTGTACCGTCTGCTCCTGGTGGCGACGGGTTTGCAATCTGGGGTTAAGTTTGCAAATAGGGAAGGTGGGTCGACCTTTAAGGTTGCGAGGCTGCACAAAGTAAGGGATGGTCGGGGCCCGCCGAATTACAATGTTAGGCTCTGGAGGTTGCACTGGAAATCCAGGCCGAGTAGTAAGGCAGCGCAGAGGTTGGGAAGGACGTAGAGGCGGAAGCCCTGGACAGTGAGAGTGGCTATGCAGTACCCCCGGATCGCCACGGAGTGGGACTTGGAGGCCAAGGAGATTCTCTGATTGGCGGGGTGTACCACAAGGGAGCAGCGCCTTACCGTATCGGGATGAATGAAGCTCTCGGTGCTCTCAGGGTCCAGCAGACAGGAGATCTCGTGCCCATCGATTTTCACGTTTGTAGAGGCAGTTGCTAGGTTGTGTGGTCGAGACTGGTCAATCGTGACCGAGGCGAGAGACGCGGCTGGTCGTCGATGGTGGCAAACGATGGGGTGCCCAGGGGGCATGGGTCCTGCTACGATGGTGGCGCCCACAAACGACACGTGTCATGGGGAAGACAAGATGGCAACACTTGATGCTCCTGGGGAGGGCAAGATGGCGGCGCCCACGGGCCGCACGTGGTGGGGGTTGAACAAGATGGCGGTGCCCACGGGCCGCACGCGGTCCGAGGAGGGGAAGATGGTGGCGCCCACTGGCAGTACGTCGGAACAATAGCGGCGACTGAGCGGGCCTGGCACACCGCAGCGAAGTGCCCCTTCTAGCCGCAGGCCTTGCAAAGGGCGCTCCGGGCCGAGCAGCGTTGTCGGGGGTGTTTGGCTGCCCACAGAAGTAACATCTGGGGCCCCCGGGGTTGGTTGGTGGGCGCACGGCACAGGCGTGGGGTTGGCTGAGTGGGGTCCCTCACTTAAAAAAAGAAAGATTACTGAACACAGGTGACCTGGGGGAAGGGATCTGTGTTCGAAGAGGTATGGAGGGACGACACGGCGGTACAATGGTTAGCACTGCTGCCTCACGGTGCCGAGGACCTGTGTTTGACCTCGGCTTGATCCAGGTCACTGTCCATGTGGAGTTTGAACATTCTCCCTGTATCTGCACCCCCAACAAACCAAAGATGTGCAGAGTAGGTGGATTGGCCACACTAAATTGCCCCATAATTAGAGAAAAAATAAATTGGGTACTTTAAATTAAAAAGAGGTACGCTCACCCCAGACGAGACAAAAAAAGGTAGGAGAAAGAACTAGGCAGGGTGAAAGGGGGAGGACTCTGTATTGAAGCACTGCACAGGGCGAACTTCATCTCCACATGTGCAGGCCTGAGCCTAATGCAACTAAATAGGGTGCTCAGAGCACTCCCAATGAGAACACGAATGAGTGGATTCTTTCTGGAGATGGAGGACAAATGCGAATGGTGTCAGGGAAGCCCGGCCAACCACACCCACATTTACTGGGCATGCCCCAGACTTGTCGAGTACTGGCCGTCCTTCTTTGAAGACATGGGGCGAAATTCTCCGACCCCACGCAGGGTCGGAGAATCGGCGGGAAGCGGCGTTATTTCCGCTCCCGCAGGTTTTTGAATTCTCCCGCCGGTCATAAACCGGCGTTGTGCAAATCCCGCCGGCAGCCTGTGAAAACAGCTGGCGCCGGCGGGATTTCATTTTTTAAAAACTTACCTCAAATCTCCGGCCCGGATGGGCCGAAGTCCCGCCACTGGGAGGCCTTCTCCCGCCGCCGAGGTTTAAACCACCTCTGGAACGGCGGGCTCAGTGGCGCGAGCAGGCCCCCGGGGTCCTGGGGGGGCGGGGGGTGATCGGACCCGGGGGGGTGCCCCCACGGAGGCCTGGCCCGCGATCGGGGCCCCCCGCTCACTCCGCGGGGCAGTGTCGTGGGGGCACTCTTTCTCCTTCCGCGCCGCCACGGCCTCCGCCATGGCGGACGCGGAGGAGAACCCCGCATCGCGCATGCGCCGGCAGTGACGTCAGCGGCCAGCTGCCGCTGACGTCACTGCCGGCGCATGCGCCGACCGCCGAAAGCCTTTCGGCCAGCCCCGCTGCCGGGGGCGCCGGGTGTTTGCGCCAGTCTTCTGGTGCAAACTGCTCCGGCGCGGGGCTGGCCCCCAAAGGTGGGGAGAATTCCCCACCTTTGGGGAGGCGCGACCCCTGAGTGGTTGGCGCCACTCCCCTACGCCGGCACCCTCCGTCACGCCGGGTAGGGGAGAATCCAGCCCATGTTCAGAGATGTGGGAGTGAGGGTGGAGCCATGCCCACTAGTGGCAGGTTTCAGGGTGTCAGAGCTGCCAGAGCTCTTCATGGCGAGGAGGGCTGATGCCCTAGCCTTTGCCTCTCTTCTCGCCTGCTGGAGACTCCTGCTCGTCTGGCGATCGGCAGCATCACCCAAGGCTGGCTGTCCGACCTGGCGGAATTTCTCAGGCTGGAGAAGATCACATTCGCCATCTGTGGGCCAGACGAAGGCTTTCACGGGGAAGCCGTTCACCAACTTGTTTCACGACCTGTCTGCGGCCAGCAATCAATAAAGTAGGGAGGGAGATGATGACTGAGCAAGTCACGGAACAAGGAAGAGAAAGAAAAAGAGGTGGAAGGCACCGTGGTGGGGGCGGGGGGCATGGGTGTGGGGGTGATGAATGCACCCACAGAAAACATGAGATTCAAGCAGAAGGGTGGAAAACTACAAGAGACTGGTTTGCTGGCAAATTAATGCCTGAACCACAATGTTCATACACCACTGTAAATACATGTTTTGGCCATGTCTGGCAATGTAAAGTCTGCAAGTGAAGTAGTTTCATTAAGTGGGGCAATTATTACAGTTGTCGGTTGGAACTTCTTCTTTTGTTGATATATGTTGACCTTGTTTGACCCTGTGAATTGTGATATCAAATATTAAAAGCTCACTAAAAATATTTTCCAAAAGAAATGATGAAATTCCTACAGCACAGAAGGAGACATTTGGTCCATCAAGTCTGCACCGACCCTCTGAAAGAGTACTCTATCCAGGCCCATTCCCCAGCCTTATTCCAATAACCCCTTAACCTAAACTACACACCCTTGGATACAAAGGGGCAATTTAACATGGCCAATCCACCTACCCGGTGGGCACCGTAGGGATTGGGGTGCTTTATTGACCCCTTTAATTGCACTCTTATTTGATGTTTTTAAGTATCCGTTAATCTTTGTTATGTTCGGGCAGTGCCCCTAAAAGGAGCGGCCCTTTTTGCTTTGTTCCTAAATTTGTTTCCTTTCTTCTATTTGATTGGTTGACCTCAAAAGAGTGGCCAATCCACCTAACCTGCACATCTTTGAACTGTGGGAGGAAACTAGCGCACCTGGAGAAAACCCACGCAAGCGCAGGTAGAACGTGCAAACTCTACACCAGGTATTGTCAAACTCGGGGCCGTGACCCGTGGGCGGGGGGGGGGTCGGGAGGGTCGTGGAGCCGTCCATCGTGGCGCTTCTGAATGCGCAAATCCGCTCGCAACAGCCGCAGCAGCCGGCTTTTAATAATGGTGACTGCAAGCGGCCTTCAAAATGACCAAGAACAGATAAAAAAAATTTGTCTGCACCGTGCATGTGTGCCCAATCATCAGTGCGCATCCACAGTGGGGCCGTAATTTTCTTCATATGGTCATAGCCTTTTTTTTTCAAGTTTGGGGGGGGCCAAAGGGACTAAAGGGACAAAGAGACCATTGGGGCCAAAGGGACCCAAAACCATTTCCTCCATTTTTGTCAGCACCAAACAAGGTAAAAGAAAATGGCGGGTCGCGAAGGTCGGCCGGGTTGGGTCCCGAAGGTTGGCCAGTTGGTAAAAATGGGTCCCTGGAAAAAAAGTTTGAAGAAAACTGCTCTTCATAGTCACCTAAGGCCAGAATTAAACCCGGGTCCTTGGCGCTGTGAGGCAGCAGTGCTAACCACTGTGCCACCGTGCTGCCCAGTAAACCATAACCTTCGTTTTTTAAAATGTATTTTAGTACAAACATGTATCAAAACAAGGTACAGTGAACAAACAAACATGTTTCCCGACAATCAACTATGCAGCCTGTACAGATTTTTCCTCTTTTTCACCCCCCCCCCCCCCCCCCCCGCAACGAACAGCCCCTCAAACACTGTCACAAACATCCCCCACCTTTCCTCAAACCCCCCTGAAGAGCCCCTTAACTCATACTTTATCTTCTCTAATCACAGGAAGTCGTACAGGTCACCCAACCAAGCCCCGGTGGCGATGCGGACCACCACTCCAGAAAGATTCGCCACCAAAGGGTCCGGGTCCACCTCCTCCTCCACTGTCCTGGATAAGACTGCGAACACACCCGTCCAGAATCTTCACAATTTTTCACAACCCCAAACCATGTGCACATGATTCCCTGGCTCCCACCCACACCTCTCACACTCATCTGCTACATCCTGAAAGAACCCACTCATTCTCGCCTGAGTCATATGCACCCTGTGCACCACCTTAAACTGTATCAGGCTCATCCTTGCACATGAGGAGGTCACGCTTACCCTATGCAGCGCCTCACTCCATGCTCCCCAATTGATCTCCACTCCCAACTCTGCTTCCCATTTCTCTTTGATCTTCACCACCCGCTTGCCTCCCTGCTCCCCCAGCCACTTGTACATTATCCCAATTCTTCCCTCCCCTTCCACATCCGGAAGCAGCAGTCGCTCCAGCAGGGTGTATCCCAGCAACCTAGGGAATCCCCTCCAGACCTTTCGTGCAAAGTCCCTAACCTGTAGATACCTGAACTCACTCCCCCTCGGTAGCTCTACCCTCTCCCTCAGCTCCTCCAGACTGACGAACCCTTCCTCCAAATACAAATCCCTCACCTTGACCAGCCCCACTTCCCTCCACCTCCTGTATACACTATCCCCCCCCCCCCCCCCCCCCCCCCCCGGCTCAAACCCATGATTCTCGCACAGTGGTGTTAGCACCGACATCCCTTCCACCCTATAACTGATTCCATATCTTCACCGTGGACTGCACCACCGGGCCCCTTGAATACCTACTCGGAGCCATTGGCAACGCTGCCGTCACCATAGCCCTCAAACTAGACCCCTTACAAGATTCCTCCTCCATCCTAACCCACTCTACCCCTTCTCCTTCCCACCACCGTCACGCCCTTGTCTACACTGGCCGCCCAATAATAATGAAGCAAGTTCGGCAACGGCAACCCCCCCAGCTGCCTCTGTCTCTGTAGCAGGGTTCTCCCCACCCTCGGCACCTTCCCCTCTCACACAAAGTCAGAGATGATTGTATCCACTTTCCAAACAAAGGCCTTTGGTATAAAGATCGGGAGAGCTTGAAAGATAAACAAGAACCTTGGCAGAATATTCATTTTCACCACTTGGACCCTCCCTGCCAGCGTTAAGTGCAGTGTATCCCACCTCTTAAGATCCTCCCTAGCCTCCTCCACCAGTTTTGTTAAGTTACACTTGTGGAGCACCGTCCATTCCTTCGCTACCCGAATCCCCAAATACCTAAACCTATCCCTCACTATCGTAAATGGCATCCCCCCTAAATTAGCCCGCTGTGCCAGCTCATTCACCGGGAATACCTTGCTTTTTCCTACATTCAGCTTGTAAACCATAACCTTAGTTATAGGTTTGAGATCCTGGTCCTCAAGTATTCTTTCCCTTGCTTGGTCGAAGACTGAGCTGACATCTAGGAGGTAATGATAAATTTCATCATCTATGTCAGCCTTCATTGAGTGGAGGCTCCCAAGATATGGAACATTGTCGACATAGATCGTAATCGTAACTTCATTGAAGACTGAAATAAAAACTGAAAATGCTAGAAACACAATAGATGTAAAGAGAAATGCTTCAGGTTTGTAACTCTTCATCAGAACTGAAGACATTGACAACCCTTCTTTAAGAAATACTGTGTTGAATAGGAGCACAACATTTCCTTTCTCCCGATAAATAATCTTTCTTTCAAAATAAACATTTCTTCGATCTAGACATTGGTCACACTGCCCTGGCAAAATCACTAAAACTAATTATGCATTAAATATATAAATTAGGGCAGCACAGCGGCGCAGTGGTTAGTACTGTGGCTTCACAGCACCAGGGTCCGAGGTTCGATTCCCCGCTGGGTCACTGTCTGTGCGGAGTCTGCACGTTCTCCCCGTGTCTGCGTGGGTTTCCTCCGGAGGTTCCGGTTTCCTCCCACAGTCCAAAGATGTGCAGGTTAGGTGGATTGGCCATGCTAAATTGCCCTTAGTGTCCAAAAATGTTCAGAGGGGGTTATTGGGTTATGGGGATAGGGTAGAAGTGAGGGCTTAAGTGGGTTGGTGCAGACTCGATAGGCTGAATGGCCTCCTTTTGCACTGTATGTTCTGTGTGTATCTGTGTACTTCGGCACTGAGGACCCGGGTTCGATCCCGGCCCCGGGTCACTGTCCGTGTGGAGTTTGCATATTCTCCCCATGTCTGTGTGGGTCTCACCCCCACAACCCAAGATGTGCAGGTTAGGTGGATTGGGGGGTCACGCTAAATTGTCCTTTGATTGGAGAAAAAAGAATTGGGTACTCTAAATTTATTGAAGATATATATAAATTGTATAGCTTCAGCTATACATAACAACATTACCTCTAACACATGATGGTTGTGGGGTTAAACCAAATGCTGATATCACTCAGGATTGGAAGAGGTGGTAGAGCAGTTTGGCAAGAGTTTAAAAAAAAATATTTTTTAATTCTCCTTTTTCACATTTTCTCCCAAATTTACACCCACCAACAATAAACAATAATCAGCAACAAATATGGCAATCTTAATAACAACGATCCCATCCTCCCACCAACCCTGAAACATTAGTCCGCATGTTTACATAAACAAACGACAAAAAGGATTTAGGGATTACCCATAGTCACCACCTTGGAAATTACCCTAAAAACCTCCTTCCAGTAATTCTCTAGCTTTGGACAGGACCAAAACATCTTAACGTGATTAGCGGGACGCCCCCACAACGTTCACACACATCTTCTACCCCTTCAAAGAATCGGCTCATCCTCGCCCTCGTGAGATGCGCTTATATACCACCTTCAGCTGTATCAGCCCCAACCTCGCACATTTACTCTCCGGAGCACCTCACACCAGACCCCTTCCTCTATAAGCTCTCTGAAGTCTTCCTCCCACTTTGCTTTGATCCCTTCCAGTGGTGCCTTATCCTCGTCCAAAATAGCTCCGTACACCGCTGACACTACCCCCTTCTCCAGCCCCCTTGTCGTCAGCACTGGAGGTCGCAGTTTGGCAAGAGTTAACAGGATTGCTTCTGTCTTGTTAGCATCGAGTTCCAGGAAGCTATTTATTATTTCAGAGAGTATTGTCTAAATTGGGACAACACAATAAATGTGTATTAGTAAAATGCAGAGATTTATATGAAGATTTATTTTTTTATTAAAATCAGAATAGGTTTCTTCATTAGTTCCGAAACTCACGGTTATCAGTCTGTGTGTCATTTAATACCTTTAAATGTCTTAGAGCCTCTTGCACCTTCAGGCTTATCTGTCAGTCTGATTAATCGGAACAACATAGGCTGGCTCGACGCGCATGCGCATCAACTGGCGGGTGACGCACATTGCGCATGTGCGGACTTGGGGAGGATTTGGGGCCTGCTGGCGCCAAGCGATCGGCCAAGACCTGGCTTAGAGACAGTGCGGACAACACGAACCTCCCTACCCTCTCGGTATGAGATCCCACAACTCTTACATCGGGCGGCCGTGGATTACCGAGCTGTTAATGAGATACGGAGCAGCCAAGTGCCGACAGCGGCCGGCGGCAGCTCAGGTCACTGAGGTAAAGCAGCCGCTTGCTGGGAGGGAGCCTGTCGCTGGAGCTCGACGTGTGTGAATAATGGCACAGATCAGCATCTGTCACCCGCACGCTGATCACCCCATCAACTGGGTTTAAATACCCTGGAGTCCCTTAGACGTTAGGGATGTTTTGCAGAATATTTGGTTTAGAATACAGCACCGTTGGGTACTTAAATATAAAAGCCCAGAATATGAGCAGGAAAACCCTTGGGTGCTCTAATCTCCCAGTGACTGGTTAAAGAGAGCGATTTGTGCAGTTTTGCGAGCGAACGCCCGATTTGTGCTGACAGCTTGGGCTCAGTTGGTAGCACCCTAGTCTCTGTTTAAAAAGTTGGGAGTTCAGACTTCACAGCTGAACCTAACGGGATAATAATCTTTATTAGTGTCACAAGTAGGCTGACATCAACATTGCAATGAAGTTACTAGTCACCACACTGCAGCACCTGTTTGGGAGAATTCAGAATGTCCAATTCACCTAACAAGCACGTCTTTCGGGAGTTGTGGGAGGAAACCGGAGCACCCGGAGGGAAATCCACGCAGACATGGGGAGAACGAGCAGACTCTGCACAGACAGTGACCCAAGCCAGGAATCGAGCCCAGGTCCCTGGTGCTGTGAAGCAACTGCGCTAACCACTGTGCTGCCTGTAATCTTGTATTTACATAGGCCCTACACAGTCGCTTTAATGTAGTGCTTCCCAAACTATTTTCCAATGTGATCCAAATTTAACACTTGAAGTGACCTGAAACAACAGCAAAACAAAATGATTAAAGTTTGTGTATTATAGATCAAAACGTAAAATGAAAAACTGAATTTTAAGCACTTTTAAATATATACCGTTGTAGGTTTCATCCAAGGTCTATTCCCTGGTGATAAGAATATTCAACGAATCCCCTCTTACCCCCACCATGCACATGCCCACATACAAATGAGCTGAGAAAAGAGTTGCGATGAATCGATATAAGTTGTCTTGACAGTCGAGCAGATATATGGTTGGAATGTAAGCATGTTCTTCATCTCCTTTCTTTGTTTGAGATGTTGGTGCAAAATGGCTGTTCATTTCAGGTGCTTTGAGATACATCTGGAAGTTTTATAACAAAGGAAGAGCTTACATTTATGCAGTGTCTTTCATGACCTCAGGACATCCCAAAGTATTTCATGGTCAATGAAGGGAGGCACACTGGTTAACTCTGATCCGTCACAGCGTCAGGGATCTGCCTTCAAATCCGACCTTGGCTGATTGCCTGGAGTTTGCACATTCACTCCATTTCTGCATAGGCCACTTCGAGGTGCTCCGGTTTCCGCTCACAGTCCAGAAATGTGCAGGTGAGGTGGATTGGCCATGCTAACTTTCCCTAGGGTATCCAAAGGTTGGGGGGATATGGTGAAGGATTGGGTCTAGGTATGGCGTGCTTTCGGAGGGTTGATGCAGACTTAATGGGCTAAATGGTGGCCTCCTGACTGTAGGGTACCTATGATTCTAAGTACAGATGAAGTATAGTCACTTGTATTAAGGAACTAAATGAAAGCCAGCCTTTTAGCACCAAAGATGCAGCTAAAAATTTTGTTCTTGAAGCTTAGAATTACTAATCAAAGAAGTGCTAACCTAAGTTTCTAATTTGCCAGTTTGCAGGTTTTTCCTATTAATGATGCTTGTTGCTGTGATTGAATGTTAAAACATTAATGTAATGATTTAAATTGTTTTGGTATGGGCAGTACATTGCTGCCTCACAGCGCCGAGGACCCAGGTTTGATCCCGGCCCCGGTCACTCTCCATGTGGAGTTTGCACATTCTTCCCGTGTCTGTGTGGGTCTCATCCCCACAATCGAAAGATGTGCAGGGTAGGTGAATTGGCTGTATTTCCCCCTTAATTGGAAAAAAAAGAAGTGGATACTCTAAATCAAAAAAATAAATTTAAAAATGTTTCGGTACAAGCTTTGAATCTTTAGCTTATTGCTCATTGGGGATAAATGTTCAGATATTGGGTTTGCAAACACCAAAGAACTGATTTCCTTAAAGGCCAAGTATCGGATGGCTGAATTCAAACAGGAAAAGCTTCACCAAAAAGCTAAAGGTTGAGCTGCAAGCTGGCAGTAGAGTCTGAAGAATTGGGTTTATAAAAGCAGCATTCGCAACTCAATTGTCAGGCAATTGGAGTTATGCACATTCTCCCTTGACTGTTGCAATTAGATTTCCACAGGTCCTAAGATTGCCCAGGAATTGGATTTAGAATACAGTTGCACAATCCAATTATAAATGATTTGTCTTCAAGAAAAAAATGATACCTACAGGCAGTGATTGATTTCACAAAACCACAGTCCAATAGACAACATTATTAAAAATGTAATTTGGGGCTTTAGAAATTATATTAGTGGGAAATAAAGTCTCCAGTAGGCTTTATTTTTGGTAGTGAATCCGATGGAATCTAGATTTTCATTGTGGCGTCTCCCACCTCGTAAAATTAATTTGGGTGGGAGGAAGATGCATTTACTCTTCGATCCTATTATTCACTTTAGTTGGGTTGATGGGGGCCTGCAGCATGGACTACAGGGACTGAAAGAGGATAGCTGAATGAAATATAAACAATTTTTTTCCAGTTCATCTCCTGTCCCTTAAATGCTGAGTAGTTGCTGTGCTGCTGTGATGTTCCACAGACAGCAGACATGGCGGTACAGTGGTTAGCACTGCTGTTTCACAGCGCCAGGAACCCGGGTTCGATTGTGACCTTGGGTGACTGTTTGGGTGGAGTTTTCACATTCTCCCCGTGTCTTCGTGGGTTTCCACTGGTTGCTTCGATTTCCTCCCAGAATTCAAAGATGTCTCACTTACCAACATAACAAAGAGTCAGAGAGCAACAAGTCAGTTCATCAGTCTGACTGGATTCATACCTAAATTATAGCTATGGTAGCACTGTTGCTTCAGAGCGCCAGGGTCTCGGGTTCGATTCCAGCTTGGGTCACTGTCTGTGCGGAGTCTGCATGTTCTCCCTGTGTCTGCGTGGGTTTCCTCTGGCTGCTCCAATTTCCTCCCACAAGTCCCGAAAGACGTGCTTGTTAGGTGATTTGGACATTCTGAATTCTCCCTCTGTGTACCCGAACAGGTGCCGGAATGTGGCGACTAGATGCTTTTCACAGTAACTTCATTGCAGTCTTAATGTAAGCGTACTTGTGACAATAATAAATGTTATTATTATTAACAAAGATGGTGTACATATGCTGAGTGTCAAAATGTGATACCATAGCTATAATTTAGGTATGAATCCAGTCAGACTTATGAACTGACTCGTTGCTCTCTGACTCTCTGTTATGTTGATAAGTGAGACATTTTAGTTGAATCCCAATTCTATTCCAAGCAAACAGGTTCACAACACAAAACTAACCAACTGGCATCAAACGGGCTTTGCTTCTTAAGGTCAAAGCACACATTTTGGTGAGTAAAGCGGTAGACATATTAGAAACAAGAAAAATAGAAGCAGGAGGCCATTTGGCCCTTCGAGCCTGCTCCGCCATTCATTATAATCATGGCTGATCATCCAACTCAATAGCCTAATCCCGCTTTCCCCCCATATCCTTTGTACCCTTTGCCCCAAATGCTTTATCTAACTGCTTCTTGAAAACATGCAATGTTTTGGCCTCAACTACTTCCTGTGGTAACAAATTCCACAGGCTTACCAGTTTATTCTTGTAACCCTACCTCATCTGACATAATCAAGTAATTTTCTTCAATGTTTCATTTTCTATGTTTAATATCTTGTTAATTCAGATTGCATTGACAATATTAAGACATTCCCAGCAAGAATGGAACTCCATACCAAAATCGTAGGGCCAAAGCAAGTGACTTGGTCAAAGTGGTACGTTTTAAAAGTGTTTTAATGGTGGAGAGGGGCAGAAAAGAATCACCAGAACCTAGCTCCGAGGCATGGCCACCAATGATGCAGCAACAGAAATTGGGGACCACAAAAAGACAGAATTGGAAAAACACAGATCTCAGAAGGGCATAGGGCAGGAAGGAGTCAGGAGTGATAGGGAACACTGATGCTCATCTTCCCTCCCCAACCATTCCAAGACAGCCATGATGGTTGTCCTGCAGCAGGGGCCTACCATTATAAAGCACTGCACTGACTCTGTCTCAACATGCCCCAAACTCACTTCACTTAAATTCTTGTAGCTGACCAGAAAACTATAGTTGGCTCAAACACTGGTCGCAGAGCTCCAGCGATCATGGCTGGAAGTTTGTGCATGGACCAACCTACCCTCATGCATGGCAAAGCTCATGGGTGAATAATAAGCACTCTTAAGAAATACTACAGAATCTATTGAATCGCTATAGTGCCCAATGAGTTTGCACCGACTCTCCTGGAGAGCACCCTAACCTAGGCCCACTCCTCTCTTCCATCTCCACATCCAAGAACCCCACCTACTAAGACACTAAGGGGCAATTTAGCATGGCTAATCCACCTAACCTGCAAAGTCCCAACTGGCAATCGTGCTGCCCACTGCCCGCTATATATATCTCTTGAAATACGTGTATACATACCCATGTTCAAATTGTGCTCAGTTGACGAACTCGGTTTGGGTCAAAATTTTTAATTTATCATGCAGATGCCCTGGCTATGTAAATGCAATATATTCTTCAGCTTATTTAATAACAGTTGAAAAATGGTACCAATGCTTGCTATCAGCACATACAGAGCTAAAGTAGGTAGCCATCCGTGTTGACAGTAGCTGACGTCTGTTCTGTTTGAATCTGCAATGGGTGGTTGGATTTTTAAGTTTCTTTATTAAAACTGAAGTATTCTATAGTGAAAACACAGTTGGAGGTGTAGTTATCTGTGCTATATAGATATTGCAGTTCATTCAGGCTTTGAAAATATCTTCTGCCAGTAATGAGTTGATATCAATCTATGCTATTCAACTATTTTTTCAACTTAATCATGCAAACATGTATTGTCCACGGAAACTAACTTGCTATATATAAACTATGTATATGAAAGTTGAGAGATTTTAGACGGTAACAGATACTGCACTGAATTTCAACAATGTACAAAAATAATCCACAACTCCAAATTATTTTAGCTGTTAAATGCATTAACTTCGTAGATAGCAAATTGCTTTATGCTTGCCAGCCAGTTGGGACTTTGCACATTGATATCCTATAATAATGGCTTGGTGGCTTCAGATTATCTGAGCATATTACTATTCCATCGCAGGTTCTACCTGTGTTGTATAATGTATTGTGCATTTACTTTATGTTCGTACTGCATGTATCGTTGATTTGGAAAGGGCAGGAATTTATATTGCTCATATTTATAAACTTTTTCACAGAAATCCAAGAACCTTAGTTCAACCATAATTCTGCTGGAAACATGCCCCTCAGCGTTTTGCTGTAATCATAGAGATTTTTGATGTTGAATGCAACTTTATTCATAAATTGTCACCCTTAATTAATTCCTGTAATTGTGTACCTAGCAATTAAAACGTTGCTTCCATGTTACCTTGTGTGAGTGAACAGCTGGCCTGCTGCCTTGCTATCCTCAGAGATGATGCTTGAGATACTATGCTGTCAACTATTACGGATGGTCTGTATAACTGTACAAGAATATATTAACTCTGATCAAAGGCCATCCCATAGAGGTAGCTGAAAATATAGTACATTTTAGGAAGGTATTGGTTATCTTTCACAGAACAAAGTAATTGGGGATAATTTAGTTTGGAGCTGTGACTGAAATTTAATAGCATCATATTATATTCCCTGACTAGATTTAGTGCACTTTACCAAATACAGCGACAGGAATCCTTTTGCTCAGTCGTATGCGTCTGACAATTTGATACCATATTAGTGATTAAACAAATTGGGTTATGGTTGTTTTCAAATAGAAGCTTTGTTTTGGAATTGATATTCCCAAATGCCAGATTAGTAATTGCACCGAGTTTTTAGAACATCAACTTAAGTGTGGGTTTCTTTATAGTTTGTTCTACCTGAGAACTGGATAAATGAAACTGAACATGATGAACCTGCTGCTGCTGTTGTCCACGTGTCCGATCTCAAACACTACATTAAGGCGGTGGTGACAAAGGAAGCCAAACGTGACCTAGAGCAGTAAGTGTTTACAAATAAAAACACAAACCTAATTTGCTTTATGTAGTAATTACATTGTTGGTGAACTCAGCAAGACCAAGTCCTAGGCTGTGCAGCATATTTTTGACGTATGCCTGAAATAAATTCTGCATATGGCATGCATCTGATACACTGTAAATTGTTACTCAACTTGTCATGCAGTGAAAGGCTATATCACACTAGCACTTATTTGATTTAAGTATCATAATCAATGACCCAGGTTGGATCCCAGCACCGGGTCACTGTCTGTGAGGAGTTTATACTTTCTCCCTGTGTCTGCATGAGTCTCACCCCCCACAACCCAAAGATGTGCTTAGTAGGTGAATTGGCCACGCTAAATTGCCCCTTAATCGGGAAAAAAAAAAGAATTGGGTACTCTAAATTTTTTTTTAAGTATCATAATCTACAGCCAAGAAATTGCAACAGAGCAGTTCAACAAGCAAAAGGAGCATTTAAAAAAAATCATCAGCCATAATCCTCTAATTGATCTTAGCTTTAATTGTTTCCCACCTACTGCCGTTTTGTGCATATAATGGCTCTGGTGGACTTTTCAGCTTTAAAATTGCACTCTATAAGACATGGAATTCTTTTCTTTATTAATTTTTGTTTGATATTTTCTTCTACATTGTGCCACTTGCGTGTACATAACTTTCAGACATACCTGATCATCATCTGCATATTTGGCAGAATACACCTGTTTTGATCATCTAACTCAATAAGGGATTATTCCATCCTATTTCTAATCATATAATCATCAGCGGTCTTTCATTTGTTCATATCCATCTGTAATATTTGATGAACAACCAGTTATTCTTATTGCTTGCAGAGATTTATTTATGTGGACCATAGTGAGGAGTATGTCAGGAGTTTGTCGAACAGGTATGAGGTACTTACTCCCTGTGTGGATATGGAAAAGGGCTGCAGGGAGGATAAGTTAACTGACCACTGCATCATGGTACAAGAGGCCATTCAAGTGGGGGGAGCAAAAAGACGAGTGGTAGTTGTAGGGGATTCTATAATTAGGGGATTCATGGCATCCTTTGTAAGCAGGATTGAGAGCCCCGCACGGTATGTTGCCTGCCCGGTGTCAAGGTGAGGGACATCTCTGACCGGCTTGAAAGGAAATTGGAGTGGGAGGGGGAGGATCCAGTTGTTGTGGTCCACGTTGGGACCAACAACAAGGCAAGACTAGGAAAGTGGTCTTGTTGGGGGATTATCAGGCACTAGGAACTAAATTAAAGAACAGGTCCTCAAGGGTTATAATCTCTGGATTAGTCCTGAGCCACGTGCGAATTGGCATAGGGATGAGAAAGTTAGGGAAGTAAACTCTTGGCTAAAGGAGTGGTGCAGGAAAGAGGGGTTACATTTCATGAGGCATTGGCATCAGTATTGGAACAGCAGGGATCTGTACCATTGGGACGGTCTTCATCTGAACTGATCTGGGGTCAGTGTTCTAGCGGAAAGGATAAATAGGGTGGTCACAAGGACTTTAAATAGCAAGTGGGGTGGAAGGGAAGGGTGAAACTACAGGAAGAATAATGCTTAATGGGAAGTAAAGCGGTAAGTTAGAACGTGGGGTGGAGGGTTCAACTGCAGGGAAAATTTTGAAAAGAGTTAAGGGGAAGAAGAACTCAGGTGATGTTATTAATGGAGGTGTTAGGATTCAAAAAGATCGTTAAAAAACTAGCATAAGGACATTTTACCTGAATGCTCGTAGCATTCGAAACAAGGTAAATGAGTTGACAGCACAAATGAGTATGATTTAGTGGCCATTACAGAGGCATGGTTGCAGGGTGGTCACAACTGGGAGTTAAATATCCTGGGGTATCAGACTATTCGGAAGGACAGATAGGAAGGTAAGGGGGGTGGTGTAGCTCTGATATTTAAGGATGGCATCAGGGCAGTAATGAGAGAAGATATAGGTTCTATGGCGAAAAAGGTTGAATCCATTGGGTGGAAATTAGAAATAATAAGGAGAAAAGGGTCACTGATAGACGTAGTCTATAGGTCAATAAATAATACCACCATGGTCGGGCGGGCAATAAACAAAGAAATAACTGATGCGTGTAAAAGTGGTACGGCAGTTATCATGGGGGACTTTAATCGACATGTAGATTGGCCAAACCAGGTCAGTCAAGGCAGCCTTGTGGAGGAGTTCATAGAATGTATCCGCGATAGTTTCCTCGAACAGTATGTAATGGAACCTATGAGGGAGCAAACTATCTTAGATCTGGCACTGTGTAATGAGACAGGAATAGTTAATGATCTTGTAGTTAGGGATCATCTCGGAAGGAGCAATCACAGTTGGTTGAATTTAAAATACAGATGGAGTGTGAGAAGGTAATAGCCAATACCAATTTCTTGTTCTTAAACAAAGGAAACTACAATGGGATGAGGGAGGAGTTGGCTAAGGTAGATTGGGAGCAAAGATTTTATGGTGGGACAATTGAGAAATAGTGGAGGACTTTTAAAGCAATTTTTCACAGTGCTCAGCAAAAGTATATACCAGTGAAAAGGAAGGACTGTAGGAAAAGGGATAATCAGCCATTGATAGCTAAGGAAATAAAGGAGGGTATCAAATTGAAAGAAAATGCATCAAAGTGGCAAAGATTAGTTGGGAAACTAGATTATTGTGAAATATTTAAAGATCAACAGAAAGCCACGAAAAAAGCTATAAAGAAAAGTAAAATAGATTGTGAGAGTAAACTAGCTCAGATTATAAAAACAGATAGCAAAAGTTTCTACAAATACATAAAATGAAAAAGAGTGACTAAGGTAAACGTTTGTCCTTCAGAGGATGAGAAAGGTGATTTAATAATGGGAAATGACAAAATGGCCGAGGCATTGAACAGGTATTTTGTGTTGATCTTCACAGTGGAAGACACAAATAACATGTCAATAATTGATGGCAAGGAGGCAATGGCAGGTGAGGATCTAAAAATGATCATTATCACTAAGGGCAAGCTTTAAAAAAAATAAATTTAGACTATCCAATTATTTTTTTCCCAACTAAGGGGCAATATAGCGTGGCCAATCCACCTAACCTGCACATCTTTGGGTTGTGGGGGTGAAACCCATGCAGACTCAGGGATAATGTGCAAACTCCACACACACATGGCAGCATGGTGGTGCAGTGGGTTAGCACTGCGGCCTCACGGTGCCGAGGTCCCAGGTTCGATCCCTGCTCTGGGTCACTGTACGTGTGGAGTTTGCACATTCTCCTCGTGTTTGCGTGGGTTTCGGTCCCACAACACAAAGATGTGCAGGGTAGGTGGATTGGCCACACTAAATTGCCCCTTAATTGGAAAAAAATAAATTGGGCACTTAAAATTTTTTAAAAAAAACTCCACACACGCACACTGACCAGGGGTCAGGATTGAACCTGGGTCCTGAGTGCCATTGGCAGCAGTGCTAACCATTGCTCCACTGTGCCGCTCCAACATTAAGGGCAAGCTAATGGGGGCGCTGAAGGTAGATAAGTCTCCTGGCCCTGATGGAATGCATCCAGGGTACTAAAAGAGATGGTGGGGGAAATAGCAAAAGCGCCTGTGGTAATTTATCAAAATCTGCTGGATTCCGGGCAGTTCCGGCAGATCAGAAAAGAGCAAATGTGACGCCACTATTTAAAAAATGAGGCAGACAAAAGGTGGGTAACTATAGCCCGGTTAGCTTAACTTCTGTAGTAGGGAAAATGCTTGAATCTATCATCAAGTAAAGAATAGCGAGACATCTGGATAGAAATTGTCACATTGGGCAAACGCAGCATTGGTTCATGAAAAGCAGGTCATGTTTAACTAATTTATTGTAATACTTTGAGGACATAATGAGCGGGGTGGACAACGGGGAACCGGTGAATGTGGTGTATCTGGATTTCTAGAAGGCATTTGACAAGGTGTCGTACAAAAGGCTATTGCATAAGATAAGGGTGCACAGCATTACGGGTGATGTATTAGCATGGATAGAGAATTGGTTAACTAACAGAAAGCAAAGAATGGGGATAAATGGTGTTTTTCTGGTTGGCGATCAGTGGTTAGTGGTGCGCCTCAGGGATAAGTTTTGGGACCATAATTGTTTACAATTTACAGAGATAATTTGGATTGAGTTGGGGACCAAGTGTAATGTGTCAAAGCTCACAGATGATACTAAGGTGAATGGTAGAGTAAAGTGTGCAGAGCACATTTAAAGTCTGCAGAGAGATATAGATAGATTAGGTGAGTGGGAAAGGGTCTGGCAGATGGAGTAACAATCTTGGTAAATGTGAGGTTATCCGTTTTGGTAGGAATAACAACAAAATGGACTATTATTTAAATGGTAAAAAATTGCAGCATGCTGCTGTGCAGATGGACCTGGGTGTCCTTGTGCATGAATCGTAAAAATTTGGTTTGCAAGTTCAGTGGGTAATTAAGAAGGCAAGTGGAATTTTGTCCTTCATTGCGAGAGGGATAGAGTTTAAAAACAAGGAGGTTATTATGCAACTGTATAGGGTGCTGGTGAAGCCACACCTGGTGTACCGTGTACAGTTTTGGTCTCCTTACTTGAGAAAGGATGTAGTGACACTGGAGCGGGTGTGGAGGATGTTCACGAGGTTGATTCCAGAGTTGAGAGGATTGGCTTATGAGGAGAGACTGAGTAGACTGAGACTATACTCATTGGAAATTAGAAGAATGAGGGGGGATCTGATAGAAGCATATAAAATTATGAAGGGAGTAGTTAATATAGAAGCAGGGAGCTTGTTTCCACTGGTGGGTGAAACTAGAACTAGGGGGCATAGCCTTAAAATAAGGAGGTGCAGATTTAGGACTGCGTTGAGGAGGAGCTTCTTCACCCAAAGGGTTGTAAATCGGTGGATATCCCTGTCCAGTGAAGCAGTTGAGGCTGCCTCGTTGAATGTTTTTAAGGCAAAGATAAATAGATTTTTGAACAGTAAAGGAAATAAGGATTATGGTGAGCGGGCGGGTAAGTGGAGCTGAGTCCATATAAAGATCAACTATGACCTTATTGAATGGTGGAGCAGGCTCGAGGAGCCAGATGGCCAAATCCTTCTCCTAGTTCTTATGTTTTTATGTGAGCTCAATTATTTATGTTTATTCTCGGTGAGATAGATACAGTTTTTTTGTGTTACCCATGAGCAAAACATATCGGCTCATTGAATCGGCACCGTCCCTCTGAAAGTGCACCCTACCTAAGTCCAGACCCTTGCCGGGGCTGGTGTAGCACAGTGGGCTAAACAGCCGACTTGTAATGCAGAACAAGGCCAGCAGCGCGGGTTCAATTCCCGTACTGGCCTCCCGAACAGGAATGTGACGACTAGGGGCTTTTCACAGTAACTTCATTGAAGCCTACTTGTGACAATAAGCGATTATTATTATTATTATTGCCCTAACCCTGTAACGCCACCCAACATTTTGTCCATTAAGGCACAAATGTACAAAGGGATTTAGATAGGTTAGGAGAGTGGGCAAAATGTGGTAGATGGAGTTTAATGTGGATAAGTGTGAGGTCAAGCATTTTGGTTGGAAAAATGGGAAGGCAACTTATTATCTAAATGGGGAGAGACTTTGGGGTGCTCCATTGCAGAGGAATCTGGGGATCCTCGTTCATGAGTCACAGAAAACTAGCATGACCTCTGCCGTTATCCGCGGTCTTCGCTAGACCAAATTATGTTTTGTGGCGAGGAGTTGGATTGGGGCTCCCCTAACGGGGATGCCATCTAATGGTTTCCTCTGCCCACTCCCTACTTGTTTTCATTAATATCAGAAAATTGCTGTCTTTGTGGTGTTTAGGCATTCTCTGTCTGTGTGGGTTTCACTCCATAGAAAGATGTTCAGGCTACGTGGATTGGCCAAGCTAAATTCACTCTTAGTTGGGGAAAAAGAAAATTGGGCACTCTTTTTAAAAAAAAAAAGGAAAACTAGTGTGCAGGTACAGAAGGTAATAAAGAAAGCAAATGGAATGTTGGCATTTATAAATAAAGGAATAGAGTATAAAGGTAAGGAAGTGCTGTTGCAACTATACAAGGCATTGATGAGAGCACACCTGGAGTATTGTGCACAGTTTTGGTCCCCTTATTTGAGGAAAGATGTAGTGGCATTGGAGACAATTCATAGGAGGTTCACTAGGTTGATTCCAGAGATTGTGGGGGGGGGGCATGATTCTTCGTCCCGCCGCGCCACATTTCTGCCCCGAGCGGCTGGCGGGATTCTCCGTTATGCCAGCCGGTCAGTGGGGTTTTTTCCCATTGTGGGGCAGCCCCCACACCGTCGGGAAACCCCCGGGCGCCGGCATAACGGAGAATCACGCCCTGCTCAGAACCCATCCGAGGGGTTTGTCGTATGAAGAAACATTGAACAGTTTAGGCCTACAATCTTTAGAGTTTAGAAGGATGAGGAAGATCAAATGGAAGTATACAAGATGGTAAAAGGTATGGATAAAGTAAATGTGGAGCGGAAGCTTCCTCTTGTGGGGCATTCTAGAATGAGAGGTCATAGGATAAGAGGTAGCAAATTTTAAAAGGAGTTGAGGAGAAACTACTTATCTCAAAGCGTTGTGAATCTGTGGAATTTGTTACACCAGAGTGTGGTGGATGCTGGGACAGTGAGTAAATTTAAGGAGGAGTTAGACAGATTTTTAATTGGTAATGGGTTAAAGGGTATGGAGAAAGGGCAAGACGGTGGAGTTAAGGTCAGGATGAGATCAGCCATGACGGAATGGTGGAGCACACTCGATGAGCCAAATGACCTAATTCTGCTCCTCTATCTTTTTAAAAATAAATTTAGAGTACCCAATTCTTTTTTTTTCCAATCAAGGAAAAATTTAGCATGGCCAATCCACCTATCCTGTACATCTTTGGGTTGTGGGAGTGAGACCCACGCAAACATGGTCTTCTCCAATAACGTAGGAGCTTATATTGGCCTATCCACCTGACCTGCACCTCTTTGGATGTGGGAGGAGACCCATGCAGACACAGAGAGAATGTGCAAACTCCACACAGTCACTCAAGATTGGAATTGAACTCAGGTCCCTGGCGCTGTAAGGCAGCAATGCTGATCACTGTGCTACCCTGCCACCCATGTTTTTCACCATTTACTTTGGCCAAGTTCATTGTATCTGTTGCTAGTGAAACACAGACCTTTTATTTAAACAATGCAGTTATATCATGTCCACAACTTAATTTTTTTTTAAGTTAGTACCCAATTCAAATTTCCAATTAAAGGGCAATTTAGCGTGGCCAATCCAACTACACTGCACATCTTTAGAGGTGCGGGGGCGAAACTCACGCAAACATGAGGAGAATGTGAAAACTCCACACGGACAGTGACCGAGGGCCAGGAACGAACCTGGGACCTTGGCGCCTTGAGGCAGCAGTGCTAACCACGGAATCACCATGCTGCCCTACAACTTAATTTTCCACTTTCAATTTATTATTGTTTGATCCATATTAATAATGTGAATATTAACAGTCACCTGGCCAATCTGAGCTAATTAGATCTTGGAGAATCAAATGAGGCAGGTATGGCAAAACCATGTTGCACTATAGCCTGCATGTGCATTATTTACCTTACAATCTGTGTCTGCTCTGCTGCCCTCCCCACTTTAGATACCTGGGGATGCAGGTTGCTCAAGATTGGGGGGGGGGGGGGGGGGGTCCGTAGGTACAACATTTCTAGTTTGGTGGGGAGAGTGAAAGCTGATCTGGCAAGGTGGGATTGTCTCCCTCTGTCACTGGCGGGTCGGGTACAGGCAGTTAAAATTAATGTGCTGCCGCGATTCCTGTTTATTTTTCAATGCCTGCCAATTTTCCTGACAAAGGCATTTTTTAGAGAGATTGAAGGGATGATTACCTCGTTCATATGGGGAGGGAAGGTGGCCAGAATTAAAAAGGTGCTACCACAGAGAGGAAGGCAGGCAGGGGGTTTGGGTCTTCCGAACCTGATGTATTATTACTGGACGGCGAATGTGGAGAAGGTACGGAGTCGGGTCAGAGGGGTTGACTCCCAATGGGTCAAAATGGAGGAGAGTTTGTGTCAGGATTGAAGGCGCTAGCAACAGCGCCACTCCGAACGACCCGGGGGAGATACTCAACGGGTCTAGTAGTAATAGCTTCGTTGAGAATTTGGAGGCAGTTTCAACAGCACTTCGGGTTGGGGGCAGGGTCAAGGGAAATGCCTATTCGGGGGAACCATAGATTTGAGCCAGGGAAGTGGGATGGAAATTTTCAGAGATGGTTGGAGAAAGGAATTAGGACACTAAAAGATTTGTTTCTTGGGGGTCGCTTTGCGGGATTGAAGGAGCTGGGAGCGAAGTATGGGCTGGAGCAGGGGTAAATATGTAGATACATGCAGGTTCGAGACTTTGCCAGAAAGGAGATACAGAGCTTCCCAGTAGAGCCGGCTTCCACATCGCTGGAGGAGATGCTGACGACAGGGGGACCGGAGAAGGGGGTAGTATCGGCGGTTTACGGGGCTATTTTGGAGGAGGAGAAGGCGCTGCTAGAAGGGATCAAGGTAAAGTGGAAGGAAGAGTTGGTAGAGGGTATGGAGGAGAGATTTTGGTGTGAGGTGCTCTGGAGGGTGAACGCCTCCACCTCATGTGCAGGGTTGGGGATGATACAGCTGAAGGTGGTGTCTAGAGCGCACCTTACAAGGGCGAGGTTGAGCCGGCCCTTTGAGGGGGTAAAAGATGTGTGTGAACATTGCGGGACGCCCCCGCAAACCACGTTCATATGTTTTGGTCCTGTTGAAAGCTGGAGGATTACTAGAAGGAGATGTTTCGGGTCATCTCTAAAATGGTGCACGTGAAACTGGACCTGGGCCCTCGGGAGGCCATATTCGGGGTGTCGGACCAGCCGGGGTTGGAAATGGGCGCGGAGGCAGATGTTGTAGCCTTCGCCTCGTTGATTGCCCGAAGGCGGATCCTGTTAAGGTGGAGATCAACCTCTCCACCCTGTGCCCTGGCGTGGCGGGGGGACCTGCTGGAATTCCTGACGCTTGAAAAGGGTCAAATTTGAACTGAGGGGTAGGATGGAGGGATTCTACAATTCATGGGCGTTATTCATTATGCACTTTCGAGAATTGTATCGTACTGAACATTAGGGGGGTTGGGGGCTGGGAGGGTTGGGGGGAGGGGGGGACTGTATGTGTTAATGGTGACTATGGGGTGATTCCTGATTCCTCTTTGTCATTTGTTTATGTTAACATGCGGGCTAATGTTTGGCGATTTGGTGGGAGGGTGGGATCGTTATTAATATGGGGATTGACATTACATTCGTTACTGGTTATAGTTTATTGTTGGGTGTAAATTTGGGAGAAAATGTGAAAAAGGGGAATTAAAAAATCTTTAAAAAAAAAAACAAATGAAAGAGAAGAACAGTTTATACTGTATGACAAGAAAGTGCAGATTGGTTGGCAAGTGGACTCTGGTTGAGGTCAAGTCATGGAGAATGCACTATTTGATGGTGACTGACAGTTAACTGCCAAAGATTGTTTGATTTTAAACCAGGCAGTTTGACTTTGGTCAAGGCATTGCCCTGAGGAATGAGCTAGCAAATGGTTGTCACTTATTTTGTTTAGCTGAAACAGGTGCAATGTGTGTACATGTTATTTCTGTCTGTCTGCCCTGTTAGCATCTTAGTACATGCAAACATGTTCTCACTACATTGAGGGTTGCATAGCAAATGATATCCAATTGTGGAATCACATCTAATGTTGGACACTGTGCTTGAGCTTTGCAGACACAGGCTGATTGGGTAGAGTCCATACCTTGCCTGTGGCGAACAGTGGAATGGACATGCTGTTTGGTTTGATCCGCCATGCTTCGGAGTGTATGGCTTACATACCTAGCATCCTACTGGCCCTGAATCCATATACCACATTACTCATTTTTGTGATGGGCAGAAAGTCATTTTGGCTTGATTGCAACATTGTGTGAGCGGTGAATACCACTTGTGTTACTAATGTAGAGTAGAACATAGAACATAGAACAGTACAGCACAGAACAGGCCCTTCGGCCCTCGAAGTTATGCCGAGCCATGATCACCCTACTCAAACCCACGTATCCACCCTATACCCGTAACCCAACAATCCCCCCCTTAACCTTACTTTTAGGACACTACGGGCAATTTAGCATGGCCAATCCACCTAACCCGCACATCTTTGGACTGTGGGAGGAAACCGGAGCACCCGGAGGAAACCCACGCACACACGGGGAGGACGTGCAGACTCCACACAGATAGTGACCCAGCCGGGAATCGAACCTGGGACCCTGGAGCTGTGAAGCATTTATGCTAACCACCATGCTACCGTGCTGCCCCAGTACTAACATGAAACAGCTAGCTTCACCTGTTGCTCAAATTGGTGGATAATGCATGTGTTTTTTTAAATATGCAGCTGCATGTAATAATTTTATTCCCTGTCTTAATAGGTTCCATTCTGTGCATAAGTTCACCTTTGAGATGGGGCATAATACGTTCTGCCTATCACACAAATGAGTAATGTGGTATATGTGGTATAAAGTGGCAAAGATTGCTGGGAGATTAGAGGACTGGGAAATCTTTAGGGGGCAACAGAAAGCTACTAAAAAAGCTATAAAGAAGAGTAAGATAGAGTATGAGAGTAAACTTGCTCAGAATATAAAAACAGACAGTAAAAGGTTTTACAAATATATAAGACAAAAAAGAGTGGCTAAGGTAAATATTGGTCCTTTAGAGGATGAGAAGGGAGTTTTAATAATGGGAAATGAGGAAATGGCTGAGGAACTGAACAGGTTTTTTGGGTCGGTCTTCACAGTGGAAGACACAAATAACATGCCAGTGACTGATAGAAATGAGGCTATGACAGGTGAGGACCTTGAGACGATTGTTATCACTAAGGAGGGAGTGATGGGCAAGCTAATGGGGCTAAAGGTAGACAAGTCTCCTGGCCCTGATGGAATGCATCCCAGAGTGCTAAAAGAGATGGCTAGGGAAATTGCAGATGCACTAGTGATAATTTACCGAAATTCACTAGACTCTGGGGTGGTCCCGGTGGATTGGAAATTAGCAAACGTGACACCACTGTTTAAAAAAGGAGGTAGGCAGAAAGCAGGAAATTATAGGCCAGTGAGTTTAACTTCGGTAATAGGGAAGATGCTGGAATCTATCATCAAGGAAGAAATTAGGGCAGCACGGTGGCCTAGTGGTTAGCACAACCGCCTCACGGCGCTGAGGTCCCAGGTTCGATCCCGGCTCTGGGTCACTGTCCGTGTGGAGTTTGCACATTCTCCCCGTGTCTGCGTGGGTTTCGCCCCCACAACCCAAAAATGTGCAGAGTAGGTGGATTGGCCACGCTAAATTGCCCCTTAATTGGAAAAAATAATTGGGTAATCTAAATTTATAAAAAAAAAAAAAATCAAGGAAGAAATTGCGAGGCATCTGGATAGAAATTGTCCCATTGGGCAGACGCAGCATGGGTTCGTAAAAGGCAGGTCGTGCCTAACTAATTTAGTGGAATTTTTTGAGGACATTACCAGTGCAGTAGATAACGGGGAGCCGATGGATGTGGTATATCTGGATTTCCAGAAAGCCTTTGACAAGGTGCCACACAAAAGGTTGCTGCATAAGATAAAGATGCATGGCATGAAGGGTAAAGTAGTAGCATGGATAGAGGATTGGTTAATTAATAGAAAGCAAAGAGTTGGGATAAATGGGTGTTTCTCTGGTTGGCAATCAGTAGCTAGTGGTGTCCCTCAGGGATCCGTGTTGGGCCCACAATTGTTCACAATTTACATTGATGATTTGGAGTTGGGGACCAAGGGCAATGTGTCCAAGTTTGCAGATGACACTAAGATGAGTGGTAAAGCGAAAAGTGCAGAGGATACTGGAAGTCTGCAGAGGGATTTGGATAGGTTAAGTGAATGGGCTCGGGTCTGGCAGATGGAATACAATGTTGACAAATGTGAGGTTATCCATTTTGGTAGGAATAACAGCAAACGGGATTATTATTTAAACGATAAAATATTAAAGCATGCCGCTGTTCAGAGAGACTTGGGTGTGCTAGTGCATGAGTCACAGAAGGTTGGTTTACAAGTGCAACAGGTGATTAAGAAGGCAAATGGAATTTTGTCCTTCATTGCTAGAGGGATGGAGTTTAAGACTAGGGAGGTTATGTTGCAATTGTATAAGGTGTTAGTGCGGCCACACCTGGAGTATTGTGTTCAGTTTTGGTCTCCTTACTTGAGAAAGGACGTACTGGCGCTGGAGGGTGTGCAGAGGAGATTCACTAGGTTAATCCCAGAGCTGAAGGGGTTGGATTATGAGGAGAGGTTGAGTAGACTGGGACTGTACTCGTTGGAATTTAGAAGGATGAGGGGGGATCTTATAGAAACATTTAAAATTATGAAGGGAATAGATAGGATAGATGCGGGCAGGTTGTTTCCACTGGCGGGTGACAGCAGAACTAGGGGGCATAGCCTCAAAATAAGGGGAAGTAGATTTAGAACTGAGTTTAGGAGGAACTTCTTCACCCAAAGGGTTGTGAATCTATGGAATTCCTTGCCCAGTGAAGCAGTTGAGGCTCCTTCATTACATGTTTTTAAGGTAAAGATAGATAGTTTTTTGAAGAATAAAGGGATTAAGGGTTATGGTGTTCGGGCCGGAAAGTGGAGCTGAGTCCACAAAAGATCAGCCATGATCTCATTGAATGGCGGAGCAGGCTCGAGGGGCCAGATGGCCTACTCCTGCTCCTATTTCTTATGTTCTTATGTTATGAATTTCAGTGCCAGTATGATTCTAGGTATGTAGGCACCACATCCCAAAGACTGGCAGATTGTATCAAACAGCATGCCCCTTCTGCTGTTCAGAATGGGCAATTGGGTCCGTACCCAACCAGCCCGTGCTTGAAAATCTCAAAATACAGTATACAACATTTGATACAATTCTGAGATTGTACAGCATTGGTTAAATAATCCTCAGTGTGCTAAGAATTATGATGACAACCAATTAAGATTGTCAGCCAGGCTGCAGTGTGGTGGATTTGCATGTACTGGCCCTGTTCTTTGCAGACAGAAAGCACTTGTACATATATTGTGCTTGTTAAGTGACAGCCATTCGCTGGTTGATTCCTCAGAGAAATGACTTGACCAATCAGAGTCAATCTGCCTGGTTTGAATTTAAACACAGCCGTCAGTTAACTGATGCATTCTCCATGGTAATGCCTCTACCAATCAGAATTCACTTCCCAACCAATCAGCATTCTCTTCTCATATAGCATAAATTGTTGTTCCCTTTATTACCTATTATTAATTGTTCTGATGAGTGCAAGATGAAAAGCTTCAACAAAAAAATATTTTTCCAAGCAATACTCATTTTCTGTACTACCAACAACCGACTATTTATATCAGTTTTAAAGTTGTGTATATTATGTAAATGAGTTTAGAAATTATAGATTCATGAATGAAAATTTGTATTTTCTTCCACATGTGTTTCCCTGACACCCACAGCTCATTGTATGCACTCTGTTAAAAGCTTGTTTTTCGGGGCAGCACGGTGGCCTCATGGCGCCGAGTTCCCAGGTTCGATCCCGGCTCTGGGTCACTGTCCATGTGGAGTTTGCATATTCTCCCCGTGTTTGCGTGGGTTTCGCCCCCACAACCCAAAAAAAAATGTGCAGGGTAGGTGGATTGGCCATGCTAAATTGCCCCTTAATTGGAAAAAATGATTTTTTTTTTTAAAAAAAAGCTTGTTTTTCAGATATATGCATTTTTCCCCTCAAATTTTAGGGAGGAAGAAAATTATACATTCAGTGATATCAAAAACAAAATTGTCATTTTGAGAAAATTCAATGTTGAACTCAGATTGGAACTGCAGCTGGTAAGTGATGACGTCAATAGCACATTGATGATTTTTGAGATTAATTTTGCCTTTGAATTGCAATGCAGTAGATGGAACAAAGGTATTTCTAGAAGCTCACATGAAAGAAAAAAATTAAGTAATATTATGATGTACTTTTCAAATGATTGGAAGATTTTGCTAGTGCGCATAAATATTGTTGCATTCAAATAATGTGTTCCACACCTTCCGGGCGGCCCAATGCCGGAGTGGTTCACACCACTCCTTGGCGCCGGTACGGCCCAGCCCGACGGTTAGGGGAGAATCCAGCCCCATGATCCTCTTTCTCTAAGAACTTCCCTCTATCCCTCAATGCGGTCAGGAGGCGCCCGAAAGCCGGCACGCCATAGCCAGTGCCGGCCCGCCCACCAATCAGTAGGCTCTGATCGCCAGGCCAACATAGAGGACTCTCTTCCCCCCCCCCCCCCCCCCCCCCCCACCCACCAGTACGCCCCCCGCAGGTCCCGCCAGGTAGGACCATACGTAAACCACGGCGGCGGGCACTCAGCCCGTTGAGGTGCGGAGAATTGTTGGGGGGGGGGGGGGGGCGTTTTCGACCCAGTTGGCGGCCCGGCGTCGGAGCGGAGTGGCACGATTCTCGCCCTCCCCCCCGGCGATTCTCCGACGCGGCGCAGGATCGGAGAATCCCGGCCGAGGTCTCAGTCTGAAACGAAGCGATCAGCCATACAGGATTGAGATGAGGAGAAATTTATTTCCTCACAATGTTGTGAATCTTTCGAATTCTCTACCTCAAAGAGCTGTGGAAGCTCAATTGTTCGGTATATTCAAGATGTAGGTCAATAGACTTTTGAATGTTAGGGAGACACGGTGACTTAGTGGTTAGCACTGCTACCTCACGCGCCGAGATCCCAGGTTCGACCCGGCCCCGGGTCACTATCTGTGTGGAATTTACATATTCTCCCCGTGTCTGCATGGATCTCACCCCCACAACTCAAAGATGTTCAGATAGGTGGATTGGTCATACTAAATTGCCCCTTAATTGGAAATAAAAAGAAATTGAGTACTCTAAATTTATTTTTTTAAATAGATTTTTAAATACTAAGTAGATATAGATAAAGGGGGCAGTGTGAGAAGTTGCCTTTGAAACAGGTGATTAACCATGATCTTATTGAATGGCAGAACAGGCTCAAAGTTTTGAATGGCCTACTTTTATTTTTTATCTGGAGATGGTAGTGAAAGAAACCCAGAGTAGAAGCATGATGGCTGAAGGCTATGCTCCAATTGATGGAACAGCTGGTGGGGTAGATACATAGGATGTTGACTTCCGGTGGCGGCTATGAGTGAGTAGGTCGCACATTTGGTGGCTCCCGTTTCAGTCAGACTTTTGGACCTTTTCCTCCGACTTTTTTGCGTCTTTGAGTGTGGAACTGGAAAGCAATAGTACTCGGGCACAGGACCCATACAGAATTGTATGGACCTAAGAAGCCGGAGGGACCGTAAACAGCAGAAGAAGTGGTCGAGTAAGGGCACAGTGGAGTCTGTGAGAGAGACCAGCATGGCTGGTGTTCAGAGCAAGGAGCCGACAGCCCAGCCCACAATGGAGCAGCTGCTGCAGACTATGCAGGAGGGCTTTTTGGCTCTGAAGCGTGACAACTTGGAGCCGCTACAGAAGTCGATTGACCGGATGGGAAAAAGGCTGGATGATCAGGCTGAGAAGCTCCAACAGTTGGAGAAGTCAGTGGAGGAGCAAGCTGACTTTCAAACGGTGGCGGATGTGGAGATTCGGAGGCTGAGGGACCAACAAAAAGTGCTTCTGGAAAGGCTGGAGGACCTGGACAACAGATCTCGCCGGCAGAACGTGAGAATCATGGGTCTCCCGGAGGGGGCAGAGGGGCTAGACAGTGCCGCATATGTAGAGGGTATGTTTCAGAAGTTGCTGGGGAACGAGGTGTTCCCGCGTCCGCCGGTGGTGAACAGGGTACGCAGTGAGGCAGCTGCGACAAGGGGGTCCCCCACGAGCGATGGTGGTATGTTTCACAGGTACCTGGACAAGGAACGGGTGCTGTAATGGGCAAAGAGCACACAAAGCTGTACTTGGGACAATACCACCCTGTGTGTTTACCAAGATTTGAGCGCTGAGGTGGCCAGGAGGAGGGGAGGCTGCAAGCAGGTGAAGGAGATACTGTACAAAAACAAGGTGAAATTCGGGCTGCTTTTTCCGGCGCGACTGTGGGTTATGTATGAGGTCAGCACCACTATTTCGATGAACCCGATGAAGCGATGGACTTCATTAAGAAGCAAGGGCTGGCCCTGAGCTGAGGACATTTGGACTCATGTTAGAACTTTTAAGTATATGTGGTGTCTCTCCCGTTTTGAAAAGTGCCTGCATGTTTGGGTCTGTTTTTGTCATTTCTTTTTTTGACCTTTTTAGGGGGTTGGAAGGTAGTAGGGATGTGGTTTTTTTTGTATACTATTTGCGTGGTTTACCTGAATGTTTCCTGTTTGGGCTCTTTGATTATTTGGAGTTTGGCTGGGGGGAAAATAATAAAGAAAACAGTTAAAAGGATTGGGTTAAAATGGATGCTGCAGGGGAACTTTGTGTAATATTTTTCTGTGTCTGTATGGGAAGGACTGAGAGTGCCTGTTATTTCGTATCTCTTTTTCTTTCTTGTTTAACTTGAATTGTGCTATTGTGGGGGTTGTTTATGACTTGCATAGAGTGTTTGCTTAAGTAAGGCTGATCTGGTGAAGTGGTGTGGAGGAGTTGAGGGAGCGGTGACTGGGAACAATGGATGGGAGACGTGCTGGCGCCGAGGCTGGGAGCCCCAGGCTAGCTGAGAGCAGCTAGTCAACGGGAGCCGAGGTGAGGCGTGTCCATATAGTTAGATTAGAGTAGGGGTTAGGTGATAGGATGGTGTTGCTAGGGGGCGGGGAGGAGTCGTTTTGCTGACGGGGATGGAAACTGGGCATGGCAACAGTGAGGAGGTCATGGGTGGAGCCGGTCAGGAGGCGGGCCAGATGAAGCGCGACACATGGCTGGGGGGCTGGCCAAGGAAAGGGGATGGCTGACCAGCAAAGGGGGGGGGGGGGTGGTTGAAGTGTCCCCCAACCAGGCTGATCACCTGGAATGTTAGAGGGTTAAACGGGCCAGGGAAGAGGGCGCGCATCTGCGGGTTCTGAAGCTGGACGTAGTCTTGCTGCAGGAGACGCACCTGAAAGTGGCAGACCAGGTTAGGTTAAGGAAAGGCTGAGTCAGTCAGGTCTTTCATTCGGGGTTGCAATCCTGATTAATGAAAGGGTACAATTTGAGGCGGAGGGCACAGTTGCCGATGTGGGTGGCTGGTTTGTTATGGTGAGGGGTAAGCTTGAAGGGGTGAGAGTAGTCCTGGTCAGTGTGTATGCCCCTAATTGGGACGATGTGGATTTTATTAGGAGGATGCTAGGGAAGATCCCCGACTTGGATTTGCGTATGCTGATCATGGGCGGGGACTTTAATACAGTCCTGGACCCGTGCCTGGACCGGTCATTCTCAAGAACGGGCAGGTTGCCAGCGATGGCAAAGGAACTGAGAGGGTTCATGGAGCAAATGGGGGGAGCAGATCCGTGGAGATTTAGCTGGCCGACGGCGAGGGAGTTCTTGTATTACTCCCATGACCACGAGGTGTATTCCCGAATTGATTACTTTGTGGTGAGTAGGGACCTGCTGGCCGGAATAGTGGGGGCAGAATATTCGGCAATTGCCATATCAGACCATGCTCCGCACTAGGTAGTCCTGCATTTTTGTAAGGACAGCTTTCAGTGCCCACCATGGAGGCTGGAAGTTGGACTACTCGCGGACGAGGCGGTGTTTGAGAGGCTGAGGAAATGCATGCTGAATTACCTGCAGGTGAACGATACTGGAGCAGTCTCGGCAGCGGTGCTCTGGGAGGCACTGAAGGCAGTGGTGAGAGGGGAGCTAATTTCAATCCGGGCGTACAGGGACAGGACAGATAGGGCAGAGACGGACCGACTGATTAAGGAAATTCTATGGACGGACAGGAGTTACGCGGAATCTCCGAGGCCAGAGTTACTCAGGAAACGACAGAGGCTGCAGGCTGAATTTGGGGTGCTGACTACAGGCAAGGCTGTAGAGCAGCTTAGAAAGGTAAAAGGCGTGATTTATGAGCATGGAGAGAAGGCCAGTAGAATGCTTGCGCAACAACTAAGGAAGAGGGAAGCGGCTAGCGAAATAGGGAGGGTAGTGGATGGGGAAGGTAACTTAGTGGGTGATCCGGCAGGGCTGAACAAGGTCTTTAGGGACTTTTATAGGAAGCTGTACACTTCGGAACCACCCGGGGGACCGGGGGGACGAGGCGATTCCTGGACGGACTGACCTTCCCAAGAGCGGGGAGGGGGTTGGTGGACGGACTGGGGGCCCTGGACAGGATCGAAGAGGTATTGGGGGGCCTGAAGGTCATGCAGTCGGGAAAAGCCCCGGGGCCAGACGGGTATCCGGTGGAGTTTGACAAAAAATTTACCGGGAGAGTTGGGTCTGTGCTGGTCAGGGTCTTTAATGAGGCAAGAGATAGAGGGAGTTTACCCCCGACGATGTTGCAGGCCACCATCTCGCTCATTCTGAAACGGGATAAGGACCCGGAGGCTTGTGGGTCATACAGGCCGATCTCTTTGATCAACATAGACGCCAAGTTACTTGCCAAGATTTTGGCGACCAGAATTGAGGACTGTGTACCAGATGTAATTGTGGAGGACCAAACCGGGTTTGTAAAGGGGAGGCAGCTGGTGGCCAACCTAAGAAGGCTGCTCAACGTGATTATGATGCCCTGGGGAGTAGGGAGGTCGAGATAGTGGTAGCCATGGATGCCAAAAAGGCTTTTGACCGGGTCGAGTGGGATTATCTGTGGGAGGTACTAGCACGGTTCGGGTTTGGGGCGGGGTTCATCGACTGGGTTAGGCTATTGTATCAGGCCCCTGAGGCGAGTGTAAGGGCGCACAGGACGACATCAGACTACTTTAGACTGCACCGTGGGACAAGACAGGGCTGCCCTCTCTCCTCACTGCTGTTTGCGCTGGCCATATAGTCGCTGGCAATTGCACTGAGAACTTCTAGGGGCTGGAAAGGGCTGGTCCGGGGAGGAGTGGAACATAGAGTCTCGTTATACACAGATGATCTGCTGTTATATGTATCGGACCCAATGGTGGAGATGGGCGGTATTATGGCAACCCTGAGGGAATTTGGCCGGTTCTCCGGATACAAACTGAACATGGCTAAGAGCGAGTTGTTTGTAATTCAGATGAGGGGGCAGGGGAGTAGCTGAAGGGGTTGCCGATCATGGCTAGTGGGGAAGAGTTTCCGATATTTGGGGATTCAGGTGGCACGGGACTGGGGCAAGTTGCATAAGCTCGACCTGTCCCGACTGGTGGAATGAGCGAGGGAGGAGATCCGGAGGTGCGATGCGCTTCCGCTGTCATTGGTGGGGAGGGTGCAGACTGTTAAGATGACGATTCTCCCGCAGTTCTTGTTTGTTTTTCAGTGTCTCCCCATCTTTATCCCGTGGTCCTTCTTTAAGAGGCTGAATAAAATTATTCTGGGATTTGTATGGGCGGGGTAGATCCAGGTGAAGAGGGTGATGCTTGAAAGGAACAGAGGAGAAGTGGGGCTGGCGTGGCCGAACTTCAGCAACCATTACTGGGCGGCCAACATAGCGATGATAAGGAAATGGATGGTGGGTGCGGAATCGGTTTGGGAGTGGATGGAGGTTGCTTCGTGCAAGGGTACTAGCTCAGCAGCCCTGGTCACGGCGCCTCTGCCCCTTCCGCGGGCATGGTACTCCACCAGCCTGATTGTGGTGGTGGCTCTTCGGATCTGGGGCCAGTGGAGGAGGCATGTAGGGGAGGTCAGAGCATCGGTGTGGACCCCAATCTGTGGCAACCACCAATTTGCCTCGTGGAACATAGACGGGAGGTATCGACTGTGGAGGAGGCCGGGGATTGTGAGGATGGGGGATCTGTTCCTGGAAGGGAGCTTTCCGAGCATGAGGGCGCTGGAGGAGAGGTTTGGGCTGGCGAGAGGGAACAACTTTAGATATTTACAAGTGCGGGATTTTGTACGCAGACTGGTGCCGTCCTTCCCACGTCTCCCACCAAAGGGGAGGCAGGGCAGGGTAGTTTCTAGGGGAGAAGTGGGAGAGGGTAGAGTCTCAGACGCCTACAAGGAGGTAATGGGAGCTGAGGATATGCAGATCGAGGACCTGAAGCTTTAGTGGGAAGAGGAGCTCGGGGTGGGGGGGGGGGGAGGAAGGAGGATGGAGGACGGTGTCTGGGCAGAAGCCCTGAGCAGAGTAAACACGACCGCAACATGTTCCAGGCTCAGCCTGATCCAGTTTAAGGTCGTGACCGGGCCCACATGATGGTGGCTCGGATGAGCGAATTCTTCGGGCTGGAGGCCAAGTGTGCTAGATGCGCCAGAGGGCCGGCTAACCATGTACACATGTTCTGGTCGTGCCCTAAACTCAGGGGGTATTGCAGATGTCATGTCCCGGGTATTGAAAACTGGGGTGGTAATGAGCCCTGAGGTGGCAATCTTTGGGGTTTCAGAGGATCCGGGAGTCCAGGAAAAGAGAGAGGCCGACGTTCTGGCCTTTGCTTCCCTGGTAGCCCGGCGACCAATACTGTTCGCATGGTGGGACTCAAAGCCCCCGAGGGCTGAGGTATGGCTATCGGACATGGCAAGCTTTCTTGGCCTAGAGAAAATCAAGTTCGCCTTGAGAGGTTCGCTACTCGGGTTTGCCCAAAGGTGGCAGCCATTTATTGATTCTTCGCAGAAGAGTGTCAGCAGGGAGGGGGCTAGGGTAGAGTAGAGTAGAGTGGGAGGATATTGAGGCAGGTCTGTGCGTGAACAGAGCCATGGTTTGCACTATGTTTAATTTGTGTCTTAACATCCTTAGTTTTGTACTGTACAATGTCACTTTTTCTATATGCCTAAAATGCCTCAATAAAATTGTTTGTTTAAAAAAAAAGATACATAGGATGTTGGAGGTGAGAGGAGCACTTGGGGATGGGCATTAATTAAATGCTGGCCTAACCAACGAAACCTACATCCCTTTCATGATTTTTTATTAAATAGGCTCCGGCAGCAATTTGGATATAACTGTTGAGATAAGAAAGAAGTGCACTTGGCTGTGGAGGTTTGGTGAAAGGCTCAGAGGGAGTTGTTGGTCCTTGAGAATGTTGGTTATGTTGAACAGAGACATCCAAGGGTCCCATTAGTAATACTTCATTTTCTTTTTTCCGTCAGGAAGCTTGTGAATTCTATCTTGTAGTTCAGGAGCTGAAGATCCTGCCAGCAGAAACGTTTTTTTTTGGAAACATGTTCATGGTAGGAGATGTTCTGTGTACATAACGGTTTACAATCAATGTTTTATAATGTTTATTGTTAAATAGCTAAATTTTCAAATTGCTTCCAATTACAGCAACTTGGACCCTGCTGTGCAGAAGAAATTGAGAGAATTCTGGCAGTAAGTAAACACTATCTCTGAATAGTAATCCCAAGAGAAATGGTTAAGAGGGCTCCATCATTTCCGCCTGCAGCTGACTTCCAGGAGGAGCCAGGGATTGATGACTGTCTTCTGAGTTATTTGGAATTCTGTTCCCAACTCTTTCCCTCCACCCCCACCATCTTGTGACATCTCTCCCACCCTCAAAATTTACCTCTCAATCTAACCTTTAACCATGTTTTCAAACAGTTTCCCTCTGCTTCCTTTTCATGAAGTCACTTGGGGTAAATTGTCTCAGTAACTTGCTACACAAGTGCAGTTGTGTCACTGTCAGTTTGGTTCCCGTTATATATTAATCAAAGATATTTTTACATCAGAATTCACCAACGGTACTTTGGACTTAAATGGATCTTATTTGATTGGGCCACTATTTTTGACAAACCTTCTGTGAAAATAGATTTTAGTTTGAATCTAACTCCTCTTTATGCTTCAAACCCTCAGCTTATTTCAGAAATCAATCTTTTGGCTCCTTTGTTGAAGATCAAATTATTTTATAAAATTTCCAGCAAGAGAAGTACATTGATGTATTAGTGCTACTGAAAGTGTAGTTTTTCCCAAATGGAAATCCCTCAGTCTCAACTATACTGACTGTGTCAGGTAGAGTGGACAAACATAATCAGCGTCGCATTCCCAAAGGAGCGATGAAAAGATGCAGGATAACTATACCTCGGACATTCTTGTATTGTCACTGTGGACCATTTTGGTATTTATAGAGGCCTTGAAGCAAGTAAGAAAGAACCTTGAAAATCTTAACCAGACTTTTACAAATTTCAAAGTTAACAGGTCTTTATTTTCATAAAGAATCATGGTTCTTCAATTTTTTTTTTAAATTAGAAAATATATATTTTCTATACATATTATGGCAGCATGGTAGCATGGTGGTTAGCATAAATGCTTCACAGCTCCAGGGTCCCAGGTTCGATTCCCGGCTGGGTCGCTGTCTGTGCGGAGTCTGCACGTCCTCCCCGTGTGTGCGTGGGTTTCCTCCGGGTGCTCCGGTTTCCTCCCACAGTCCAAAGATGTGCGGGTTAGGTGGATTGGCCATGCTAAATTGCCCGTGGTGTCCTAAAAAGTAAGGTATGGGGGGGGTTGTTGGGTTACGGGTATAGGGTGGATACGTGGGTTTGAGTGGGGTGATCATTGCTTGGGTGCTCCGGTTTCCTCCCACAGTCCAAAGATGTGCGGGTGAGGTGGATTGGCCATGCTAAATTGCCCGTAGTGTCCTAATAAAAGTAAGGTTAAGGGGGGGTGGGGTTGTTCGGTTACGGGTATAAGGTGGATTCGTGGGTTTGAGTAGGGTGATCATGGCTCGGCACAACATTGAGGGCCGAAGGGCCTGTTCTGTGCTGTACTGTTCTATGTTCTATGTTCTATATGAATATTAATTGTGGAACTGAAATTTAATACTCTCCATTTTGTAGAAACCATGTGAATAACATGACAGAGCAAACAGGATCTTTTTCTGGTAAGCTTCCTCTTTATTTTTCCTCCTGTTATATATACTGTTGCAAATTCGACAACAGTTAAATTATCTTTAATTTTGGTAATGTTTTGTTTTAAAATGTGTAGCTGCTATGCTGAAAGCACAGGTGTCCAAATCCACATAAGTTTGAAGGTCAATTGATAAACAGCTTTAGAACAGCATTAGCATGAAACTTGAGCGTGATTGAATTCATGATAAAGTTGGAAAATGGAAACCTTTGTGATGGATCCTTTTTTTAAAAATCTATCATATGTAGAGAAGACCTAAGCATTTTTGTTTGCATGTATGAGTTATGCTTTAGTTAGAGGAAAATAATCTTATCGGGGCTATTGGAAATTTTAGAAAAGAATTAGCAGTTACAGTTCTGGGTATCTTTCTAGGGGCAGCGTGATGGCGCAGTGGTTAGCACTGCTAGCTCATGGTGCTGAGGACCTAGGGTCAATCCCAGCCCCGAGCCACTGTCCGTGAGGACTTTGCACATTCTCCCCGTGTCTGTGTGGGTCTCACCCCCACAACCCAAAAAAGATGTGCAGGCTAGGTGGATTGGCCACGCTCAATTGGCCCTTAATTGAAAAAACAAAATAATTGGGTACTCTAAATTAAAAAAAAACTCTCCTGTGGCCTGTCATCCTCTCACCTTAATTCATGTCAGCAGGGCATTTGCCAGTAGAGGTCATTGGCATGGTTGATTTTACCGCTCCGCATTGTGCCAAATTGTAGTATTCTAATTTCTAAGGTCAGTTATCTCAGCACAGACCAGGAATCAAACTGGGACCGTTTCAGCTTGTATGCTTATTGCTACACTCCACAGTGTCATTATCCATGTAGCCATTAGGACAGTCTGGCTACATCATATTCTGCTTAATTAAGTTAAATATTCATTAAAATTGATGCCGAGGTTAATTACATGATGAACATAGGTTCATCATGAGCAGGTTATTAATCTAAATTTGTTTGTTGAAAATCAATTTAGAACAAGATTTTGAAATAATATTTCACAGTATGCTATACTTTAGGTTTGACATTTTGGGTATCCTCAGGGTTAGGAACTACTTGAAGTGCTGGTTCATTAATTGTGAGATGTAAACAAACATCTGGTTCTGGAGATGGGAGGTGAAAGAGATGAAGGGTTTGTTTCTGGAGGGGAGACTTGGAAGTTTAGAGGAGTTGGGGGTAAATTGGGCTGCAGTGTGATGAGGGTTCTGGGTATATGCAAGTGCGGAATGTCATGAGAAAGATTTTTCCGAGTTTCCCGGTGGCACCGCCATCCTCGTTGTTGGAGGAGGTACTGTCGGTGAAGGGGCTGGAGAATGGGGTTGTCTCAGTGATTTATGGTAGGATTACAGAAGAGGAGAAGGATTCGATTGAGGGGAATAAGGCAAAGTGGGAGGAAGAGTTGGGGATGGCGCTGGAGGTTGGATTATGGTACAAAGTGCTGCGAAGGGTCAATGCTTTGACCTTGTGTGCGAGGCTGGGGCTGATTCAGCTAAAAGTGGTATATAGAGTGCACTTAACAAGGGCGCAGATGAGCTGGCTATTTGAGGGGATGGTGAATAGTTAATAGAATCATAGAATTTACAGTGCAGAAGGAGGCCATTTAGCCCATCGAGTCTGCACTGGCCCTTTAGAGGAGCACCCCACTTAAGCTCTCACCTCCACCCTATCCCCGTAGCCCACTTTTCTTTTTATGTATGTTTTTAAAAAATATTTGAGTGCCAATTAAGAGGCAATTGAGTGTGGCCAATCCACCTACCACGCAAACACGGGGAGAATGTGCAAACTCCACACGGACAGTGACCCAGAGCCGGGATCGAACTTGGGATCTTGGCACCGTGAGGCTGCAGTGCTAACCACTGCACCACCGTGCTGCCCTCAGTGATCCCACTTAATCTTTTTGGACACTAAGGGGAATTTATCATGGTCAATCACCTAACCTGCACGTATGTCTTTGGACCGTGGGAGGAAACCCACACAGATACGGGGAGAACGTGACCCAAGCCGGGAATCGAACCTGGACCCTGGAGCTGTGCAAGCGATTACATGTGAAGCAACTGTGCTAACCACTGTGCCACGATGTTGTGTGGGAGGGGCCCAGCCAATCATGTCCATAAGTTCTGGTCCTGCTCGAAGTTGAAGAGGTATTACGAGTCGGTTTTCAGCACCATGTCCGAGTTTTTGCATGTGGATCTGGAGCCGGGTCCCCTAGAGGCCATATTTGGGTTGTAGAACCCGCCAGAGTTGCAGACAGGGGCGGGAACATATGTCTTGGCCTTTGGCTTGTTGATCGCTCGCAGCGGGTTATGGTTCGGGGTTGAGGCCATGTTCTCTCCCCAGTGTCTTGGCATGACTGGGGGACCTGCTAGAGTTTTTCGCCTTGGAAAAGGTAGCATTTGCCCTTAGAGTGGCCAATGAGGGGTTCCATCGGAGATGGGGGGTTGTTCATTTTTGCACTTTGGAGATCAGGTTGCTGCCAAAGGATGTGGGGGGGTTGTTTTGTTTGTGTTAAAATGTTGAATAAAAATATTTTTCAAGAAAGAAAATATTCTATAATCTTTATTAGTGTCACAAGTAGGCTTACATTAACACTGCAATGAAGCTACTGTGAAAGTCCCCTCGTTGCCACTCTGACGCCTGTTTGGGTACACTGAGGGAGAATTCAGAATGGCAAGCACATCTATTGGGACTTGTGGAAGGAAACTGGAGCGCCCGGAACAAACCCACGCAGACACGGGGAGAACGTGCAGACTCCACACAGACAGTGACCCAAGCCGGGAATCGAACCTGTGTCCCTGGCGCTGTGCAAGCGATTACATTGCATGATCATAAATCCTAATGCTTACAATAGTTTATAATCTGGACAAGGTATTATTTATTCTGAAACAATTTCTGTAGCATAGTTATTTTTTATTTGTCCAGCCCAAGTACTTTTTTCATAACGTAATAGGTGTGTCCGGGAGGTGCAATAAGAGATTGGACACATGTTTATTACTTTTGCTCCAAGATTACCTAACCTGCACTGGGAAATCAATGGTTCTTCGACAATATTAATGGAATTTCACATTTAATGGTGTCTTGTAAATAAGCTGAGTGACTCAGAAATGGTAGAATGAAAGATTTTTAAAATGTTGTGTTTTAGGTCTCTGTTTATCAAACCTAATAGCAGCAGTAGAGGATGAAGATAATTCATTAAAAGTGCAGTTGAACTCTGCCTTGATTTAACTGATAGATCCAAAGCTTCAACATCTACTTCATCCTATTTGTTACCATCAATTCATCCACCTACAGGATGGAAAACTTCGAGCAGAAAAGATACGGTACATCAGTTTCAACTTTTATTTTCAATTATTTTAGTTAATATGATATTGGGTGTGCTGGTTGAATACAGGCTGAGGAGCATTGAGGTTCAGTCTGATTCTAGTGGGTTATAAAACATTGACCTGGGTTCATGTTCAGTCCAAATGGTTCTGGGCGGCATGATGGTACAGTGGCAGCACTGCTGGCTCATGGCGCCAAGGACCCGAGTTCGATCCCAGCCCTGGGTCACTAGTCATGTGGAGTTTGCACATTCTCCCTGTGTTTGTGTGGGTCTCACCCCACAATCCAAGGATGTGCAGAGTAGGTGGATTGGCCATGCTAAATTGCCCCTTAATTACATTTTTTTAAAAGTCCAAATGGTTGGGATGAAAGTCTTCTAGAGCTCTGGTGACTAAGGATTTGAAGTGAAAACCTTGTCTGCATCCTACTTTTAATTTACAGACTGCTATTTCGCATTTCTAAGTTCTAAATGTATGCTGATGGCATTGAACTCTACCTCCCTGTCACTTCTGTCACAAATCTGAATATGGAAATTCTGTACAGACTGAGCCTGTTTTTGAGCCTCGAGTTGATTGATGTTCAATTGTTTGAGCAATTTCAGAAAAAAAAGAAAAGAAGGTTCAGAACAGATCCAGCGGCTAGAAACTAGACACCTATGAGGCAACCTATTAGCAGCAGCAGAATTATATTCAACCACAATCTTGTAATCTTAGTCAGACATATCCCTTACTGCTTTTACCATCAAGCATGTTGTTCATTGAGTGACAAGTGAATACATTGAATGGTCCAAGTTTTTAAACAGCATCAAATCAGTTGGTTCAACTGTTTGACAACATGACAATACCAATTAGGAGATTTCCAGTGTGTGCATGGAACGTCAGTGCATGCATGTTTCCGAGCATGGAGAGCCATGCGCACCACTCCGCAAGCAGTTAGGAGCACTGCATGTTTTATTCCGAGGGCTTCTACCTTCTGTAACACTGTCCTCGTGGCATTACAGATCCAAAATTCACGCCACATGTCCTTAATATATGTTAACAATTATATCCTACGTCACTTTATCAGACATCTACTGGAAACCATCTGCTTAGCATCCATTGTTCCTAATTAACTCAAATATTTCTACGTGAGTATTTATATATCTCCTATATAGTTCCAGAGCTTGACATTAGGCTGAATCATCTTTTAAAGGTACTGACTGGTAGCTCACAGATGGTTTTCCCAAGCAGCCTTTTTCACGTGTGCACTTGGGCAATGTGTTGGCTGACTCAGCATGTAACAGGAATCAAACGTGTAACCCCTTGGCCTACATATTTCAGTACCACATCATTTAACCGTTGTATTGGGAGTTTCATGATTTAAATCATTATAATTGTGCAACTTTTGACCGAACTCACCTGCTTCATTTATGTAATCAACCTAATTGTTACCTTCCCCTAAAAACCTGGCTGTATCTATTTGGAACTCTGTGACCTGTCATCTTTTCCTGTTACTTGTTTCAGAGAGGTTTGCACTAATTGTTAATATGAATGGCTCATCAGTCAATGATCAGAATTACACCTGGGTGAATCACTCCTTTTAAATGTCTTTGCTTATGCTTGATTGACATTGCGCTAGGGAAACTATGTGATTTCCCAATTTGATGCTTTTAGCATAGGCAGCTTATAAATAGCTGCACGTTTGTAGCATCATTTTTAGAATGCAGGAAAATAAGTTGAGGGCCATTAATGTTTTTTATAGTTAAGATATCGCTGGAGATGAATGTAACCAGAGCAAGTTAATGTATGTTTGGACTGTGTTATATACACATGAACTTCTTTCATTTTGTGAGAATTGATCATTTTTCCAGGATTGTGACATGATTAATAATATTTGAAAAATAACAATATTCTGAGGTAGTAAAAATGGTATTTATGTAGTCATCATACTAACAGTTGATTTTGTCCTGTAGAACGAGATAAATATTTTCACTATTCCTGAAGCCATGCTTATGATTTCGTCTAATCAAGAAGAAGTCTTAAATAATATAAAAGGTAGGCTGATCAGTGCCCATAATTTATTCAGCGAAAATTACAAACACATCAAGATTTTATAGTTCTGCTTTGTGTTCTCATTCTTTGTTTTTAAACATATTGCTCCCTATTAGTGTTTTTTCCCTCAGCAAAGTGAGATTGCCGGAGTTGCACACATCTTCAATTCTTTTCTTAAAAAGTGATTATTGGAGAGAATGGTGTGCAAGTCACCTAGTGAAAATCTGGAGAATTCCATTTTGAAGGTTGTGATTTTTATTTGAACAGAGGTAGCTGAGGTGTTGGGATTTCTTTATTTTTGTAATTCACATTAAACATCTACAGGTACAGTTTCTTATCCATCTCAAACTCATGCCCTCAGGGACAGAAAAGACGGTAGAGTAAAGTGCTAATAAGCAACGTGTGCATTTTTTAAAAAAAAATAATTTTTATTGAAAGAGTTTTTCCATACAGACATTTACCCCTACTAATTTTAAATTATTTACAACACAATCCCTCTAGGCAAATATCCCTCCCTCGCCCGCCCACTCGCGCGCACCATTCCTCCCCCCCCCCCCCCCCCCCCCCCAAGCAACAACTTAACAAACAAGGCAGCCTACAGTTTCAGACATGAGCAGCGAGCAGACTTGCCCGCGTTACAGTCGTGCATGCCCCCCCACGACCATTGCTGCCCCCCCCTCCCCTCCCCCCCCCCCCCTCCCCTCCCCCCCCCCCTCCCTCCCCCCCTCCCCTCCCTCCCCCCCCCCCCCCCCCCCCCTCCTCCCCCCCCCGGGTTGCTGCTGCCGCGACCCCGAACGCCTATCTCTGATCTAAAAAGTCAAGGAAAGGTTGCCACCGCCTGGAGAATCCCTGTACCGACCCTCTCAGGGCAAATTTGATCCTTTCTAGCTGAATATAGCTAGCCATATCATTAATCCAAGTTTCAACGCTTGGAGGCCTCGCGTCCTTCCATTGAATTAGTATCCTTCGTCGAGCCACTAGGGACGCAAAGGCCAGTATTCCGGCCTCCCTAGCCTCCTGTACCCCCGGTTCTACCCCGACCCCAAAGATCGCAAGCCCCCATCCTGGTTTGACCCTGGACCCCACCACCTTCGACACCGTCCTTGCCACCCCCTTCCAGAACCCTTCCAGCACCGGACATACCCAGAACATATGCACATGATTCGCTGGGCTTCCCAGACATCTGACACACCTGTCCTCACCCCCAAAGAACCGGCTCATCCTTGTCCCCGTCATGTGAGCTCTATGCAGCACCTTAAATTGAATGAGGCTCAGCCTCGCACACGAGGAGGAAGAATTGACCTTCTCCAGTGCATCCGCCCACGTCCCGTCTTCTATCTGCTCTCCCAGCTCCCCTTCCCACTTGGCTTTCAGCTCCTCCCCTGATGCTTCTTCCGCCTCCTGCATTATCTTGTAGATGTCTGATATCTTCCCCCCTCCGACCCAGACCCCCGAGAGCACCCTATCACTCGCCCCCTTACTGGGGAGCAGGGGGAACCCCTCCACCTGCCGCCTAGCAAATGCCTTCACTTGTAAATATCTGAACATGTTTCCCGGGGGGAGCTCAAACTTCTCCTCCAGCCCTCCCAGGCTCGCAAACCTCCCCTCTATAAACAGGTCCTTCAGCTGCCGTATGCCCACCCTGTACCAGCTCTGAAATCCCCCGTCGATGTTCCCCGGGATGAATCTATGGTTCCCTCTTATTGGCGCCGCCAACAGACCTCCCATTTCCCCCCTGTGTCGCCTCCACTGCCCCCATATCTTGAGGGTGGCCGCCACCACCGGGCTCGTGGTGTACCTCGTGGGGGGGAGCGGCCATGGTGCTGTTACTAGGGCCCCCAGGATTGTGTAGCCACAGGACGCCCTCTACATTCGTTTCCAAGCTGCCCCCTCCCCTTCCATCATCCACTTGCGCACCATTGACACATTTGCCGCCCAGTAATACCCCGAGAGATTGGGTAATGCCAGCCCTCCACTGTCCCTACTCCGCTCCAAAAAGACCCTCCTCACCCTTGGGGTGCCGTGCGCCCACACGTAGCTCATGATGCTACTCGTCACCTTTTTGAAGAAGGCCCTAGGGAGGAAGATGGGCAAGCACTGAAATAAAAACAAGAACCTTGGGAGGACCGTCATTTTGATTGACTGCACCCTCCCCGCCAGCGACAGCGGTACCATGTCCCACCTCTTAAATTCCTCCTCCATCTGTTCCACCAGCCTGGAAAAGTTCAACTTGTGGAGGGTCCCCCAGTTCCTTGCCACCTGCACCCCTAAGTACCTAAAGCTCTTTCCTGCTCGCTTGAAGGGGAGTCTCCCAATACCCTCTCCCTGGTCCCCCGGGTGTATCACAAAAACCTCGCTTTTGCCCAAATTTAGTTTGTACCCCGAAAAGTCCCCAAACTCTGCTAATAGTTCCATTATCTCCGGCATTCCCCCTTCTGGGTCTGCCACGTACAGCAGTAGATCATCCGCATACAGCGATACCCGATGTTCCTCCCCTCCCCTAGTCAGTCCTCTCCACCCGCCTGAACCCCTCAGTGCCATCGCCAACGGTTCAATCGCCAGTGCGAAAAGTAAGGGGGATAGGGGACATCCCTGCCTGGTCCCTCGGTGGAGCCCGAAATACTCCGACCTCCTCCCGTTTGTCACTACACTCGCCGTCGGGGCCGAGTAGAGCAACTTCACCCACTTAATAAACCCTTCCCCAAACCCAAACCGTTCCAACGTCTCCCACAGGTACTCCCACTCCACCCTATCGAATGCCTTCTCCGCGTCCAGCGCTACCACCATCTCAGCCTCCCCCTCCACTGCCGGCATCATAATTACATTCAGCAATCTCCGCACGTTCGTGTTGAGCTGCCGCCCCTTCACGAACCCCGTCTGGTCCTCATGGATTACCCCTGGCACACAATCCTCTATTCTAGCTGCCAGGATCTTTGCCAGCAACTTGGCATCCACGTTCAGAAGCGAGATAGGCCTGTAGGACCCGCACTGCACGGGGTCTTTATCCCGCTTCAATATCAGGGAGATCAGAGCCTGCGACATTGTCGGGGGCAGAACCCCCCCCTCTCGCGCCTCATTAAAGGCTCGTACCAGTACCGGTCCCACCAAGTCCACATTTTTCTTATAGAATTCCACCGGGAACCCATCTGGCCCCGGCGCCTTCCCCGCCTGCATCTGACCTATTCCCTTGACTAGCTCCTCTAGCCCTATTGGCGCCCCCAGCCCTTCTACCAGCCCCTCCTGGACCCTTGGGAACCTCAATTTGTTTAGGAAGTCCTCCATTCCCCCTCTCCTCGTCGGCGGCTCAGACCGATACAACTCCTTGTAAAAATCCCTGAAGACCCCGTTCACTTCTTGCCCCTTCTGCACTACCTTCCCGCCCCTCTCCTTCACTCCCCCAATCTCCCTAGCCGCATCTCGTTTGCGAAGCTGGTGTGCCAGCATCCTGCTCGCCTTTTCCCCATACTCATAGACCGCGCCCTGCGCCCTTCTCCACTGCGTCTCTGCCTTCCTGGTGGTCAGCAGGTCGAACTTGGCCTGCAGGCTGCGCCGTTCTCCCAGCAGCCCCTCCTCTGGTGCCTCCGCATATCTCCTATCCACTTCCAATAGCTCCCCCACCAGCCTCTCCCTCTCCTGCCTCTCCTTTCTTTCTCTGTGTGCCCTTATGGAGATCAGCTCTCCCCTGATCACTGCCTTCAGGGCCTCCCAGACCATCCCCACCTGCACCTCACCCGTGTCATTCAAGTCCAGATAGCTCTCAATGCCCTTCCGGACCCTTTTACACACCTCGTCGTCCGCTAACAGCCCCACATCCAGCCGCCACAGCGGGCGCTGGTCCCGCGCCTCCCCCATTTCCACATCCACCCAATGTGGTGCATGATCAGAGATCGCAATGGCCGAGTACTCAGCTTCCCGTACCCTCGGGATCAGCCCCCTGCTCAACACGAAGAAATCGATTCTGGAGTACACTCTATGGACGTGGGAGAAAAAGGAATACGCCCTCGCCCTCGGCCTACCAAACCTCCATGGGTCTACTCCTCCCATCTGCTCCATGTACCCCCTCAGCACTTCTGCCGCTGCCGGCCTCCTATTGGTCCTTGAGCTCGATCTGTCTAGCCCGGGGTCCAGCACTGTGTTAAAGTCCCCCCCCCATGATCAAGCCCCCTGCCTCCAGTCCCGGAATGAGGCCCAATAGGCGCCTCATAAAACCCGCGTCATCCCAGTTCGGGGCATATACGTTGACCATCACCACTTTCTCCCCCTGAAGCTTACCCTTCACCATCACATACCTACCCTCCTTATCCGCCACCACCTCCTCCGCCACGAACGACACCCTCTTTCCCACCAGAATCGCCACCCCCCGGTTCTTTGCGTCCAATCCAGAGTGGAACACCTGTCCCACCCACCCCCTTCTCAGGCGAACCTGGTCCACTACCTTCAAATGGGTCTCCTGTAACATTGCTACATCAGCCTTCAGTCCCTTCAGGTGTGAGAATACCCTTGATCTCTTGACCGGCCCATTCAGCCCCCTCACGTTCCAAGTGATCAGCCGGGTCGCGGGACGACCCGCCCCCTTCCCCTGCCGATTAGCCATGTCCTGTTCCCTGCTCGCCCCGGGTCTTCTGACCCGCTCCCCATGGCGATGGCCCCCTCCCCCCACCCCTCCAGTCCTCCACTTCCCGTTCCTGGTCTTTCCAGCAGCAACCCGGTGTCCCTCCCTAACCCCCCCCCCCCCCCCCCCCCCCCCCCAGGCTAGGACCCCTCCTAGCCGCGATGTACCCTCCATCGTACTCCCGTAAGTCAGCTGGTTTACGCTGACCCGGCTGCTCCTGCCACACTCCGACTCCTCCCGGCTCGGGGGGGGGGGGGGGGGGGGGGGGGCTCCCCCCCCTTGCCACTCCCCCCCCTTGCCACTCCCCCCCCTTGCCACTCCTCCCTGGCCCCGCTCCAACGCGGGAAAGGTCGCCATTGCTAGCCACGCCCCACGCTCCTCCCCTTCCCCCTCCTCTGCCCCGCGCGCGGGAAAACAGAGGAAAGCCCGCGCTTTCGCCCTGCCACACCCCACCCCGCCATCTTCAGTTCCACCCCCGTCCCCATCCATGCCTGTAAAGAACCCCCCCCATGGAGCCCATATCCCCGATCTGCTCTCCCCCCCGTCCCGCCTCCCCAACTTAACATTATAAATAACAGATAGATAACAAATAACAATGTACTTAACAGTCGCCCTCTACCAAACAATATAAATAACCATAAATAACCACAATAACTAAGGGAAGTTGGCAAAGGGGGGAAAAACATCAGAAGAAGAACCAAAGCAAGAGTTCAAGATCCAAACAAAGAAAGGAAAAAAAAAAAGGGAAACCGTTCCAATAAGAGTTGCACAGTTCCGACACAGCCGAAAAAGAACCGCTTGTTCCGCTGAAAGTACCCGAGCGGCTACGGCCGCCAAGTATCCCCTGGGTCTAATTCGAGTCCAGTTTCTCTTCCTGTACAAAGGCCCACGCCTCCTCTGGGGACTCAAAATAGTGGTGTTGGTTCTTGTAGGTGACCCACAAGCGCGCTGGCTGCAGCATTCCGAACCTGATCCGTTTTGCATGTAGCACCGCCTTCGTCCGGTTGTGCCGGGCCCGCCGCTTTGCCACCTCCGCACTCCAGTCCTGGTACACCCTCACCATCGAGTTCTCCCACTTGCTGCTCCTTTCCCTCTTGGCCCACTCCAGCACTCTCTCACGATCGCTGAGTCGCTGGAACCGCACCAGCACCGCCCTCGGGGGCTCATTTGCTCTTGGCTTCCTAGCCATGACCCTGTAGGCCTCTTCCAGCTCCAGGGGCGAAGGGACGGCCCCTGCCCCCATCAGGGAGCTCAGCATTTCTGCTACGTATCCCGGGAGGTCTGACCCCTCCAGGCCTTCTGCCAGGCCCAAGATCCTCAGGTTCTTCCGCCTCATTCGGGTATCCAGTTCCTCAAAACGGCTCTGCCATTTCAGGTGGAGTGCCTCGTGCACCTCTACCTTTCCCACGAGGACCGTGGCCTCCTCCTCCCTCGCAGTCATCTCCTGCTGCAGCTCCCGAATCGACGCCTCTTGGGTCGCCTGGGCTCCCATCAGCCTGGTGGTCGTCGCATTCATTGACTCCAGGAGCTCCACTTTCAGCTCCGTAAAGAAGCGCAGGAGAGCGGCCTGCTGCTCCTCCGCCCATTTCCTCCATTCCTCGGGTGCGCCACCGGCCGCCATTTTGGTCTTCTTCCCCCGCTTTTTTTGGGGAGCTGCTGTTGCTTTCTTTGCCACCCCACTCCGGGTACCGACCATAAAGTTGGTCTGGTTCTCCTCAGGGAGCCTTCCCCCACCGGGATTTGTCCTTCCAGCGCCGTTGGGGCCCTCCAGTCGGCCCAAAAACACCTTTGTAGCAGGAGCCGCCAAACGTGCGACTTAGCTAGTCATAGCCGGAACCGGAAGTCAAGCAACGTGTGCATTTATTCAAATGTGCATGTATCATCATTGTGCAAAGGAATTGTAGTATTGTTTCATTGTGTTTCTTGTTTTATATAACTTTCCCCTTTGAAAGAAAATTGAATGCACACGCCTGATTGCATTAGGTGAGCAGGATGTTCTGTTTAACTATTAACTAAAACATTTCCTGGATCTTGGACATATTACAGAATCTGTTATATTTGCTTTTTATTTCAATTATAAATTCTAAGACAAAAATTGCATTTATTTTTCTCATACTTGCTCATGGTCTCTTTCTTGCATTCCCTGTCATGAGTTGGCAGGCACATGCCTGCTCTCTCTGGATACAATTTCAACCAATTTTTGTAAGTTTTATTTTCTTTTGTGGAAAACATAATATTGTTTGATACTCCCAGAGCTCTGGGGCTTGATTCTCTGAAATTGACCCCCATAGGGGGCCAGCACGGCGATGTAGCGGTTCACGCCGCTCCAGCCTCCCTTCCCGGCGCCAAATGGGCGCTGCGCCTACCCACGCATGCGCGGGGGACTTCTTCATCGTGCCGGCCCTGATGCAACATGGAGTGTTGGTTTAGGGGCCGGCCGCACAACAAAGTAGGCCCATGGGGGGGGGGGGGGGAGAGGCCGGCCCGCCGATTGGTGGGCCCCGATTGCGGGCCAGACCCCATCGGAAGGCCCCCCCCCCCCAAAACAGGCCCCACGACCCTTTGCGCAGAATTCCCGCCGGCAGCGACCAGGGGTGAACGGCGCTGGCGTGACTCTGCTTTTTCCGTGCGGTCGCTCGGCCCATCCAGGCCAGAGAATCACCGACCCCGCCGCGTACAGCGGCCCGCAGTTGTGCTGCGTCAAATGGCGCAAATGGCCTGGCGTGGGGCGCGGAGAATTGCGCTCCTGATATTTTATCTGAATAGCCTACTCTGAAAATTGAGCTCAATGACTAAATGGCCCGTATTTTGTATGCAGCCTCAAACAAATGTCGCTCACATTCACCTTGCTGACAACTGCTCACAAATAATTTTTTTTACTTTTGAGTGGGGGACAGTGCACTTCCCTCTACACGACATTGATGACATTGTGAATGAGGCACTTCAACAAATTACATTGAAGAATGCTCATTCAGGTGCAACATCTAAACCAGGAAGCATAAATTAGATCTAAGCTAGCTATATAAAGATTGGGAAAGAAAGATGGATTTATGAGATTTTAAAAATCTCAACACTGAATATTGACTCTTTACTGAATATTGACTTGGAGGGGAACTTGCAGATGGTGGTGTTCCCATGTGTCTGCTGTCCTTGCTCTCCTGGGTGGTAGTGGTTGTTGATTTGGAAGGTGTAGTCAAAGGAAAGTTGTTGCACTGTATCAAGTAGATGGTACACACTACTGCCACAGTGGAGGAGGGAGTGAATATTTACGATGGTTGGGAGGATACCAATCAAATAAGTTATTTGTTCATGGACGATGTTGAACATCTTGAGTGTTAGAACTGGAATCATCCAAGCAAGTGGAGAGTTTTGCACCACACACCTGCCTTCTGCCCTGTGGCTGGTAGATGGACAGGCTTTGGAGAGTGAGGAGGTGAGTTACACGCTGTAAAATTACCAGCTCTTGGTTTGACCCTACTCATGTAACCGTAGTATTTATATGCTATTGGAATTACATTTTTGGTCAACACTAACCCCGCAGGATGTTGATGGAGGATCCAGAGTTGAAATGCTATTGAACATCAACTGAGAAATGATTAAATTCTCCCATGTTGGAGAAGTTATTGTTTTGCACTTGTGTGGTTCAGTTGTTACTTGCCATTTATGAACCCAAGCCTGAATGTTGTCCAGGTTTTGCTGCATGAGGGCACTGATCTCAGTACCTGAGGTGTTGCGAATCACAGAATTGTTATGACACAGAAGGAGGACATTTGGCCCATCAGCTCTGCACAGGCTCTCCAAACGAGCATTATGCTTAGGGCCATTCCCTTGTTTTTTCCTCATACCCATGCATATTGTTTCTATTGAAGTGATCATCATGCCTCCACCATGCTTCTAGGCAGTGCATTCCAGACCCGAACCACTCATGTGAAACTATTTTGTCTTGCATCACATTTGCTTCTTTTCCAAATCACTTTAAATCTGTGCCCTCTCATTCTTGATCCTTTTATGAGGGAAACAGTTTCTCCCTATCTATTCTGTCTAGCCCCCTAATGATTTTGGACACCTCTATCAAATCTTCTCCCAGCCTTCTCTCCAAGGAGAATATTCCCAACCTCTCAAATTTATCCTCAGAACTAAAGTTTCTCATCCCTAGAACCGTTCTTGTAAATTTCTTCTGTACTCTTTCTAAAGCGTTCACATCCTTCCTATAATGTGGCGCCCAGAACTGTACACAATATTCCAGCTGAGGTCTAACTAGTGTCTTGTCTAAGTTCAGCATAACCTCCTTGCTCTTGCACCCTTATTAATAAAGCTCAGAATATGATATGTTTTATTAACTGCTCTTTCCACCTGTCCTGCCACCTTCAAGGATCAGTGCATACATTCAGCCAGGTTCTTCTGCTCCTGCACCCCTTTAAACATTTTGCCCCTTATTTTATATTGTCTTTCCTTGATCTTCCTTCCAAAATGCATCACCTCATACTTCTCTGCATTGAACTTCATTTGAAGTTCTTCACTGATCTCTTCACAGTTCACAATATTTCCAAGTTCTTGTATCATCCGCAAACTTTGAAATGGTCCCCTGTATGCCAAGAAATAGATCGTTTATAAATGATCAAGAAAAACATGAGTCCCAATGCCAACCCCTGGGGAACGCCACTACAACCCTTCCTCCAGCCTGGAGAATATCCATTGACCATTACTCTCTGCTTCCTATTATTAAGCCAGTTTTGTAACCACGTAACTACTGTCCAATTTATTCCATGAGCTATAACTTTTCTCAGAAGTCTGTTGTGTGGCACTGTGTTGAATGCCTTCTGAAAGTCCAGGTACTGCAATCAACAGCATCACCCTCATCAATCTTTTCTGTTGCTGCCTCAAAAAAACTGAAGCAAGTTAGTTAAACACTATTTCCCCTTTGGAAATCTATGTCGGCTCTTCCTAATCAATCAACATTTTTTCCATGCGACTACAAATTCCATCTCAAATAATTGCTTTAGAAGCTTGCCCACTACTGACATAATATTGAATGGCTTTTAATTTCTGGGGCTATCCGTTCAACCTTTTTTAAATAAAGGTGTAACATTTGCAATTCTCCAGTCCTCCGGCAGCTCCCCAGAGTCTGGAAGATTATGGCCAGTGCCTCTGCAATTTCCATTCTCACTTCCTTCAATATCTTTAGATGCATTTCATCTGGTCCTGATGCCTTATTAAACTTTAGTACAACAGTTTATTCAACACTTCCTCATTATCAATTTTGAGCTTTACTATGGACAGAATTTCCATGTCTGTCACCATGTCCTGGGTAGCACCTACCTCCTTGCTAAAGACTAACGCAAAGCATTCATTTAATACCTCAGCCATGCCCCCTGCCTCCATTTTTAAATCCCTTTAAGGTCCCTAATCAACCCTACTACTTTTACCACCTTTTTACTATTTATATGCCTATAGAGGCTTTGGGTTGCCGGTCTTTTCTCGTAATCCCTCTTTGCTTCTCTAATGTGCGTTTCCACCTCCCCTCTGAACCTTCTGTATTCCTCTTAGTTCTCAACTGTATTTTCTACCTGACACCTGCCAAAAGCACACATTTTCTTCCTTATCTTAATTCCTATCTCCTTTTTCATTCAAGGAGCTCTGGATTTGTTTGCCCTACCATTCCTTTTTAAAGGAATATACCTTGATTGTGTCCGGACTATTTCTGTTTTCAAGGTAACCCATTGTTCAGCTACGGTTTTTCCCACCAACCTTTTGTTCCAGTCTAACTGGCTCTGCTCCGTCTTGCCCCATTGACATCAGCTTGCTCCCAGTTAATTATTTTTACTTTGGATTGCCTATTTTCCTTCTTTCATCATTCTAAACCTTACAATACAATGGTTGTTATCTCCTAAATGTACCCCCACCAACACTTGATCTACTTGGCCACTGCATTTCCAAGATCCAGGTCCAACAGTACATCCTTTCTTGTTGAACTGGACACATTGCTGTAGAATATTTTCCAGGACACAATCTTGGAATTTAAAAAAAATTAAATTTAGAGTACCCAATTGTTTTCTTCTCCAATTAAGGGGCAATTTAGCATGGCCAATCTACCTAACCTGCGCATCTTTGGGTTGTGGGGGTGAAACCCACGCAGATACGGGGAGAATGTGCAAACTCCACACAGAGAGTGACCCGGGGCCCGGATCGAACCTGGGCCCTCAGCGCCTTAGGCAGCAGTGCAAACCACTGCGCCACTGTGCAGCTGCAACAATCTGGGACCTTTTGCCCCTCTCTGCCCGTTACACTTACATTGTCCCAGTCTATATTTGGTTATTAAAATTCCCAATTAAAACTACTCTATAATGTTTGCATCTTTCTGTAATTTCCCTGCAGAATTGTTCTACATCCTTCTCACTGCCACTGACCGCTTCAGTCATCAAGAAACATCTCCACTTCTGATCTTAATGATGGAGGGAAGGTCATTGATGAAGCAGCTGAAGATAGTTGGTCAGAAGGCCAAAGCCTGAGGAACTCCTGCATTGTCTTGAGACTGAGGTGATTGGCCTCCAGTAACCACAGCCATCTTACCTTTGAGTTAGATATGACTCCAATCAGTGGAGAGTTTCCCCAATTCCCATTTACTTCAATTTTGCTAGGGCTTCTTGATGCTGCACTCTGTCAAATGCCATCTTGATGTCAAGGACAGTCACTGTTCCCTAACCTTTGGAATTCTTTTAATTTTATTTTGATCAAAATTGTAATGAGACTTGGAGCTGAGTTGCCTTGGCGGAACCCAAACCCAACATTGATCAAGAGATAAATGCTGAGTGAGTTAGCTTGATAACATTGCTTTGCTAATGATTGAAAATAAAAGGGTGGTAATTGGGTGGATAGGATTTACCCTCCTTATGGGCATGACATACCTGAGCAATTTTCCATACTGTCGGGTAGGTGGCAGTGTTGTAGCAGTACTGGAACAGCTGGACTAGGGGCGCAGATAGTTGTGGAGCAGAAGTCTTGAATACTACAATCCAGGTTGTTATGAGGGCCCAGAGCCTGTTCTTTATCCAGCCCATACACCTATTTCTTGATCTAACCAAGAAATCAAATTCACTTGGTCTGAACCATTGGGAAAACTAATCTGCTTTCATTTTTAATATTAGAATGGAAGGATGATTTTGTATGCACTGAAGATGCAGACTCTGAGGTGGAGCATAATGGTGACACAGATACATCCTTAAATAATGCAGGTATGTTTTCACAATGAGGACAACAACTTTTTGGAAAGTCGTGCATTAAGAACAATAACCGTTTGATATTAAACATAAATTTATTGAATTTAGAAACTTAGAGGACTGGTACAGTATCTGATAACCAGCCACTGATAGCGAGAGAGATCTCTGTAGCGATTGATGGGACAAAATTAAATGTCTTATTTCCACTTTTACATTCTGTCTGCACTTGTAAAATGACATCAGCGAATTGACTCAAACTATCCCATCACCACAGTCCTCTTATACCACTATGACTCTGCTAGTTACCTAGTTTAAAGTAAGTCTTTGAAAGTTTCAAATCATCTGTTTGGGTCTCAATAAAATGGTAGCACAAGTGACATTGCAGTTGTCCTCAGTCTAGATCACTATCCAATGATTGTAGTTTTAAAACGTATATGTGTCGGCATTGAGTGAGGACATGATTGCCTTGGCCCTGCAGATACTTACTATCTAAGCGCATAAGGAGTAGTCACTGGAGTAAGGTAGACTAGGCGTTTATGAGGCTATACACCAATGTAGATCGACATCTTTGAGGGGATGGAGAAGATTAAATATAAGAAGAAGTCGAAAAGAGGGATGCTATCAAATCCTTAAAAGAAACATGCATCAGTGTTGTTTAATATGTTAAAAACCATGTGATAAAGCCCATAAGGAGAATTTGTTGTAATATGTGTCACAGATGGACAGGAAGTTGTATCTTCACAGAATCCTTGGAATGAAGTATTACCTGTGCGTCTTGCTGGAACTCCATCTTCAGGGGGTGAGTAATATGCTTGGATTGGTTTTCAACTCTTGCAAACAAATTTCCAAAGAGAATAGTTTGAGAATTAAAGGCTGAAACCAATGTTTATTAAAGTGATCAATCGCCGAGTGAGTTATTCAGCTGTGTGTATGGCAGAACCTGTTTTTGAAGTCTAACTAGTTTTAATACCATCTTGTGCTGAAGCAGTAAATCTTTTTGCCTACAAAAGATGCGTTAAAAGTCCTGTGGGTTAGCAGTTGTTTGCAAATGTTAATTTTTTAAAAAGTATGTTTATTGAAGTTTTATATAATAACAATATAACAATCTATGAAGATGTAAGGGTACAAAGTCAAAAAGTTACAAACAGATCCCCAATAAAAAACACAAACTAAGCCGAAACGTATAACTAAACTCCCAATAGCTGAATGTGTCTAGATCCTTTTTTAAAAAAGGTAATAAGGGCAGCACGGTGGCCTAGTGGTTAGCACAACCGCCTCACGGCGCTGAGGTCCCAGGTTCGATCCCGGCTCTGGGTCACTGTCTGTGTGGAGTTTTCACATTCTCCCCGTGTCTGCGTGGGTTTTGCCCCCACAACCCAAAAAATGTGCAGAGTAGGTGGATTGGCCATGCTAAATTGCCCCTTAATTGGAAAAAATAATTGGGTAATCTAAATTTATTTAAAAAAAAGAAGAAAAAAAGGTAATAAAAGGTTACCATCTAAGGTAGAACTTCCCCACCGACCCCCGATGGTATATTTAATTTTTT
>NC_052154.1:62739694-62890011 GCF_902713615.1 Scyliorhinus canicula | reverse complement strand
TTTGTGTCCCCCCGCCCACCCTTTGTGTCCCCCCGCCCACCCTTTGTGTCCCCCCGCCCACCCTTTGTGTCCCCCCGCCCACCCTTTGTGTCCCCCCGCCCACCCTTTGTCCCCCCCGCCCACCCTTTGTCCCCCCGCCCACCCTTTGTCCCCCCCGCCACCCACCCTCTGTCCCCCCCCCACCCACCCTCTGTCCCCCCCCTCCCACCCTCTGTCTCCCCCCTCCCACCCTCTGTCTCCCCCCCTCCCACCCTCTGTCTCCCCCCCTCCCACCCTCTGTTCCCCCCCACCCTCTGTCTCCCCCCCTCCCACCCTCTGTCTCCCCCCCTCCCACCCTCTGTCTCCCCCCCTCCCACCCTCTGTCTCTCCCCCCTCCCACCCTCTGTCTCTCCCCCCTCCCACCCTCTGTCTCTCCCCCCTCCCACCCTCTGTCTCTCCCCCCTCCCACCCTCTGTCTCTCCCCCCTCCCACTCTCTGTCTCCCCCACCCTCTGTCTCCTCCCTCCTCCCACCCTCTGTCTCCTCCCTCCTCCCACCCTCTTCTTCCCCCCTCCCCCCTTCCCACCCTCTTTTCCCCAATGGTCCTTATATTTGTGCCCTATATATTATTGTTTTACATTTAAATGGAGGAACTTGATTTAGAACTTTGGAGATAATGCAAATGTGGCCATGTGGTTGATGATGAGAAACAAAAACTATTGACTGCAAGAAGATGTGATTGGAATGCTCAGACAGGCAGACAGGTAACAAATGGAATTCATTCTGTAAACGTGTGAAGTAATGCATGTGGCGAGGAAAACGAGGCAAAGGAATACGGAAGTGTAGAGAAACAGACAAACTTTGTAGTACATGTCCACGGTTCCATGGAGATAGCAATAACGCGTAGGTGAGATGACTAACGGTACACAGGATACTTTCTTCATCAGTTGAGGCATAGAATACAAGAGGAGGGAAATTATATGAGAACTGTATAAAACCCTAGTGCGGCTACGTCTAGGAGTTCAGATTCCAGCAACCACCTTGGTGAGAAAAGACATCTGATGTACTGTTCCTCACTGGAGGCTGCAATAACAGAATTGCTCTCTGAATACAGGGTAGGATATGGGCTCCTATTGTCATTTATTCTCCTCTACGTTCCTCTTTGCTCTCTTCCTCCTTCTCTCTTGCCCCCCAACCAGAAAATAGGTACTGATCCCTTTAACTAGTACTGATAATGGTCCTTCCTGCCACTGAACATCTGTTCAGCTGTGCCAGATTAAGAGTGGGCATTATTAATCTTTACTGTCACAAGTAGGCTTACATTAACACTGCAATGAAGTTACTGTGAAGAGCCCCTTGTCGCCACATTCTGGTGCCTGTTCGGGTACATGGAGGAAGAATTCAGAATGTCCAAATTACCTAATAGCACGTCTTTCACGACTTGTGGGAGGATAACCGAAGCATCCAGACGAAACCCACGCAGACACAGGAAGAACGTGCAGACTTCACATATTCAGTGATCCAAGCCGGGAATCAAACCTGGGGTCCTGGCGCTGTGAAGCAACAATGCTACCCATTGTGCTACCATGCTGCCCATTAGCTGAGGCATTGAGGTTGGAAAGTGGCACCACTACAGTTAAATTAACTTTATATACTGTCTGAGTTGATAATCTATCTACTCTATAATAATCCTGCAATGTGCTCCTCGAGTCGGTGCTACGGATCTATCCAAAACGGTAGGGCCTGCACCAGATGTGTACGTATGCAGCACAGACAATATTTGGATATGAAATGGCATTCATAACATTGAGCATGCGAACAATGTACATTCAAATTTTGCAGCCAGTATCTGATGTTTTTTAATCCTGGGAGGAACCCCTATTGTCCCACAACTCCCTCAGGTGGCCTGGCTTATCTCGGCCTCCGAGGTGGGCAATAACTTCTCATTTTGCTGTTTTAATGCTTTTGAGCGAGACACAGCAATGTTCTGCATGGCACAAATAATGAGCAAAACCTAGAAAAACATCCTTCTCTAAAATGGTGAGGACAAATATCTAAGATCTTTCTTTGTGTAGAAGGCTATTTTTAAAGAAAAATTATCTCTTCAATATTACTATTATGTTGACAACGTAAATGTCAGAGTGAAAAGCAGAGCCCTGTGAAACCTACTTAAACCGCACATTATCAACCATTAAATTGCTCTTCTGCTTCATTCAGACCTCCTACAGCGACTAATCCTTGTGCACTATTTTGACAGGAGGGCAAACATTATACTGAGTAAGAAGTCTATCAGCTTACAGGACATTGGTTTCTGTGGTTGGTGACAAACATAGGAAAAATCTGATTTTGTGATGAGGTATTTGTAAGTGGGACAGTTTGTTAAAGTTGACTCTTCTGTGGTTAGATGCTATGTAAACAATTTCCTGTTCAGAATAGAAAATAGTTTCCCAAACTAGCTGCATAGGCAAACGTTGATTGTCGTTCTCCGACAAAAGGCGAGATCTCTCAGTGCCATCTAGTAATTACTGGGAATAGATGATCAACTATTGTCCTTTTCCACATGACTGCAAAGTTATGTTTTTAATGCATAAAATGGGAATACTTTCACCTTGATTTAATTCGATTGACATGATCTGAATAAATAACAAACTGCTTAGCTCTGCAAAATGATTTGCTTTCTAGATATATAGAATTATTCTCCTCTGCTTTGGATTTTCTTCTAACCTTCCTGATCCCGTAATTCAGAGGTTGGATAGATTAAAACTGAAGTCTTATGTGGGGTGTCTTGTACATCTCCCCGCCCTGACCTCTATTCCAGGTGCCTGGATTACAGATCAGTAGGATTCTCCTTATTCATCCAGCCAATTCATCACATTTACAGGGCTTTGCGATATCTATATCCCTTTTGTCCTGTGAATGTCTCCAGTTCGAGTGTTTTCATTTACCTCCCTGGGTAAATTGAATTGATGAATCAGGTCATGTATCTGGTTGCTGTTGTCTCATTGCTCCATATTTGCTCATATTTCATCAGCCGTGACGCTTGTGTTTCTCCAATCAGTGCGGTTGCTCCCTTTGTGTTGAGTTTGTGCTCAATTATTTTGTTTTTATTCATGCACTGAAACAGTTATGTGATCGGGCCAATGGTAGTTGTTTTTTAATCCATTATTCTGAATCGGCACAGTAGCACAGTGGTTAGCACAGTTGCTTCATGGCTCCAGGGTCCCAGGTTCGATTCCCGGCTTGGGTCACTGTCTGCGGAGTCTGCACGTTCTCCCCGTGTCTGCGTGGATTTCCACTGGGTGCTCCGGTTTCCTCCCACAATCCAAACACGCACAGGTTGGGTGGATTAGCCATGCTAAAAAAAATTGCCCTTGGTGTCCAAGAAGGTTAGGTGGGGTTACGAGAGTAGGGTGGAGGTTTGGCTTAGGTAGGGTGCTCTTTCCATTGTCTGTTGCAGACTTGATGGGCCGAATGGCCTCCTTCTGCACTTAAATTCTATAATTCCAAAACAAATTTGTGATTGCCATAAAGCAGTGAATCAGTTCATTGAAAGCATTGTTGTAAGAGTGAGAAGAAAGTCAAGGTGCTGCTTTTATTTTACCAGGTGAACACATTAAAAGCATTGCCTCACAAACTGCATTCTTGGGCAAATATATCATTAGACAGGGAAGTCCTGTTCAAATAGAAACACAAACTCCCTTACTCTGATGTTTGTATATAGCATCCCCTCGTACTTGTACTTCTACAAGTATTTGTTTGTAAAAGCAGGCTAAACTATAAATAACTATAGATTGTCTCACCTTCAACGTTGGCTTTATCATATAGGGCTAGCATTAGCTTTTTATAAATTTAGAGTACCCAATTATTTTTTTCCCCCCCCCAATTAAAGGGCAATTTAGCATGGCCAATTCACCTACCCTGCACATATTTTTGGGCTGTGGGGGTGAGACCCACTTGGACATGGGGAGAATGTGCAAACGGACAGTGACACGGGGCTGGGATCGAACCTGGGTCCTCAAAGCCGTGAGGCAGCAATGCTAACCACTGTGCCGCACACTGCATTAGCTTTTTTGAGTCCTGATGAAAAGTCACAGACCTGAAACATTAACCTTGTTTCTCTTTCCACAGATTGTCTCAGATATGCTGAGTATTTCAGCACTTTCAGTTTTCATTTGGCATCAGCTCATGTTGTTTTTAAATCCTGCATGAACTCTCATGATAAGTGTCGGTTATGTTGTGGCATTGAAGGTGAAAAGAAAAGAGCTCAGATATGAACCAAAATCGAGAATCAGATACAGACTTGCATTCATATAGTGTCTTTGCACATTCTTGGACGGCCTCTAATAGGTTTACAACCAATGAATCACCTTGAAATGCAATCACTGTTGTTATGTAGGCAACACATTTTTATCTCTCTGCCTGAGTAATGAAAGGTATAATTTTCTGACTTTAAAGGACATTGGAGCAGCATAGATTAAGAAGGATGCCGGGACACGAGGATAAATCTTGCAAGGAGAAGTTGTATTCTCTGGAATTTCAAGGATTAAAGGATGATTTGATTGACGTCTTCAAGATATTAAGGGGAACAGAGAGGATACATTAGAAAACTTTTCTGCAAAATGTAATTGATACTAGATCAGTTGTTAGTTTTAAAACTGACATTGATAGATTTTTTGTTAGCCAGTCATAAGGTTATGGGGCAACAGCAGTCATGGAGGTAGGTCACAGACCAGCTATAATCTCAGTGAAGTGTGGAACAGGCTCAAGGGGCTAAGTGACCTACTGTTGTTCCTATGTCCGCTCCTGTCACCCTGGCATTGTATGCCACATATGTAATTTGCTCTCAGCTGGACGGCTAATTGTTCTGATTGGTGTGTGGGTGGGTGGCAGAGGGAGAACAGCATGATGGAAGGTATTTAATGTGGCTTGGGTGTCAGTCCCATTTAGAAAATAAGTAGGGAAATTTTTACCTAACCTATCCAACAGGAAACCTATGAAAGCAGCTTCAAGGTTGGCTTTGCACCTGGCTGATTTTTGTCTCAAATGGAAAACAATATTGGATTGAGTGTAGAACTAGCTCAACCCCATGAATTTCCCGGCTGCGAGATTAGGTAAAAATGACACTTAATATTTCTGGTTTGTTTTGACTATCTGTGTAGCACCCTGTCCAAACTGTGCATGCTGCAGCACACTAAAACCTGGTGGTTAGAAATGACTGGTAAGGAGACACTGGTTTCGGTCCATTACTTTCCACATGCTTCAATACTTGATCTCAGTATGTTGTTGTGGAAAGATGACGAGCAGGGGTTAGTCATTTCCTCCCACAATGTGGATTAAGAGCAGAGGGACCATCGACCTGTTCCAATTGCAGCCTTGCACACCTGAGGAATAGTTTAAGATCAACGGCCAAAGGCTCGAGCAGCTGGTTAAGTAAAACTTTTTTTAAAAGAGGCATGGAGGACTCGTCTTTTTCTTTAAAAGTATATCTTTAACCTTTGCTTTACACTTAAGAAAAGGCTTCTTGTGAGAGACACACAATGAGAGGAGAGGAAAAGCTTTTAATTTTCTTGGACTAGTTAATTATACTATGTTAAGCAGTCTACTGGTTCCATTCAAGTTCTGACTGTCACATTGTTGCAAAGAATATTTTTCCTGCATCTCTAATAATAATCATTATTGTCACAACTAAGCTTACATTAACACTGCAATGAAGTTACTGTGAAAAGCCCCTAGTCTCCACATTCCGGCGCCTGTACAGGAGGGAATTCAGAATGTCCAAATTACTTAATGGCACGTCTTTTGGGACTTGTGGGAGGAAACTAGAGCACACGGAGGAAACCCATGCAGACGAGTGGGGAACGTGCAGACTCCACACAGTGACCCAAGCCGGGAATCAAACCGGGGACATTAGCGCTGTGAAGCAACAGTGCTAACCACTGTGCTACCGTGCCGCCTTCATATGTCTCCAAACGATTGGCAAAATTCAAATACAGTTTTGGAAACTACTGTAAATGAGTATTCTTAGAAAACTAAACATTACTACATACTTAAATGTCACAGAATTTAGGAATTGTAACACTTGATTTTTTTCACTGAAGTATTTTTTAATTAATTTTAAATGTAATCATTGTCACAGTTGTCCCTTTTGAGGATCCTTAAATAGGACAATGTGAAATTCTTTGACTTCGAAACATGATGATGTGTGAAAAAGTCTGGTCACACAGATTGGCTGTCCTCTAGGGATCAATTTATGTTGGGTGTGGTGAAAGTTTGGATTCCACTATCGTTTCCGCAGGGTGGAGTGCCAAGTAAAATTGCTAAGTCTCTTCTTCAAAGGGTCAGGCAATTAGCAAGGGCACTGATAACTGAACTGTTTGAAAAGTCCCTCCCTTCCCCATTGATTTCTCCCACCTAGAAAAAACAGTAAAAAGTATTTTGTCATACATTTGCCAGCTTTGTGTATCTGCACTGACTGACGGGCCTGAGAATACCAAGGATCAACCAGTCCCAAAACAACTCAAACATATTGCATTACATGGAATTAATGATGTTACGCAGAATTTACTCCAGGCATTCAGTTCAGCTGATATATGCTGGCATTTATGACCCAAGTGAACCACCACCCACCCCTCTTCACTCACCCCATCAACATAACTGTCAAAGCCTTTCTCTCATTTGTTTACTGAGCTCCCCTTAAATGCATCTATATCTGACGCCTATTTGACACCAATACTCCATTTAGAAGAAAATTCTACACTGCAGTTACTCTCCCAGTCCAGAAATTTCTTGTGTTCCCTATTGGAGTTATTAGTGATTATCTCTTGTATTTGTGGCCCCTATTTTAGGTCTCTGTCCAGAATGGAAACATTTTCTTTGTCTACTTCTTCATAATTTTTATGGCTTTAATTAGGTCAGCCCAGACTGTTCCACCATTCCACAAAGATGTGTAAATGTGATAATCAGGCTTGTGCAGACAGCAGTAATAAGCTGTATGACTTTTTCGGCAGTAAAGTCAATGACTAGTTTGCATTTTCGAATCTGGCACTTCAAATGTTTGGAATAGGAGATGCAGTGATCCTGAACCCTTCGTAAGCCCGACCAAACCATAGTCATTCAGATATTTTTACTCATAAGGCCACTCAACCAGTTACTGTCAGTGATTTCCATCTCTAAATATTTATTACAATCCAATCTGTTAAAATAATCTTGCGGCACTTTGTTGTGCTGATTGATTGCTGCTGTTAGCAGGTACCCTGTGGAACGTGCCCTTCACCTTTGTCCGTCACTGGTCCATCTGCTTATGCCACTGATCTGCGCTTTCTTTTGTTCCTCTTTTGAATTACCTGTCTTTTTTTTTAAATTCTTTATTCCGTCTGCATGCCATCATGTAAGACACAATGCCATGTATTTGCTGTCATGTAATTACCATGGCTTGTTTATCCTCCATGCAAAGGATTTCAGACGGGTGAATCAATTTTGCAATTGTATGCACTTGAATAGACTCTGCTTTGAACAGAATTCAAATTAACCAAGGTCACAGAAGGTTAAGTCACATTGGTGGCAATTGGAATTCTTCCTTGCTCACTAATCCTCTGCGTATGAATGAATAGGCCATCTCGACGGGTGAAATGGAAAGACTTTTATATCATTTGAGTGGCAGTGGCCAGCCCCAGCACATGCAGATTGAAATGCTTTGTTCTGGAATTACACCTCTGATCTTTTTTGTTGTCATCACTTAGCACTTCATACCTGAAGTCCTTACAGTTGCTGCTCATTAGTTAATATACTTAGTTTTCTGCAAATTGGTAATGTAGCTCTTAATCTTTAGTCATTCTTCCCTTTCCTTATGCCACGCCTGTCTTGTTCCAAATTTGTTTCCAGGTTTCTGCCAAACCTGCTGTGAGCCCATAATTGATGGATTATAACTAGTTACCCTCTCGGATGGATGTAAATGTTCCTATGGTACTATTTTGATCGTTTTCTTTCCATATTTGAAATGCAGTGATGCAGTTGGGACTGAAGTACCCATTAAAGACAGTTATTGTTGAGCATAAGTGCCCATCAATATGAGTTTCACTGTGAAGCAAATGCCAAGCCTCTTGTGCTGTGTTTATTGTGTCAATTAATTACATTGTAAGGCTGTTTTATTAACTGTTGTCTCTGATTTGGTTAATGTACTATAAAATCTGATATAAGCTCCACATTGAACAGACTCTTAAAAAGCGTTATATGACTATACAATGTTAATAAATTAGATTGGTTTGGGATTGGAATGATCACAGGGGTGCAATCGCGAGGAGATTAACAGCTGGGGAGGATGGGAGAATCACTCCAGCTCTCTTGGCCAACAAGCTGCAAAGACATTTACCTGTTGGATCCAGTTGCCAGGTTTTTCAAGGCCTGGAAAACATGCTCCATGGGTGTTAAATCTGAAATACAGCTAAAAATTGGAGCCAGGCCAGCTCGCTAAAATACTTGAATTGGGGGCCTGCTTCCAGACAGCAAGTTAGTCACTTCCTCCCAAACCACCCTCTGTTAAAACCAGAGGTTTGGGGTTGGCTTCTTCTTCATGGAAGTTTTTGCACACTTTTTTTAGCATCTTGGGGGCTGACAGTCGCCCCTTAATCTGTACAGTATACATGGCACTTCATCTTCAAGAGTCTGATGCACCATGAAAAATCATACCAAGTTTGAGGTGTAGATGGTTCTTTAAAAAAACAAATTAAAGGTCTGTTAATCTCCGCAGTTTTCCACAATCCATGCTGTTTCAATGATCAGCAATGATCAGTCATTTATTTATGTTACTATCTTTTAAATGAATATAAATTTAAGTTTTTGGGGAGAAAGTTCTGAACATTTTTTTTGAAGGAATGCTAGTAGAATATTAAAATTATCTATAGTCTGGCTTCAAAGGTCACCCTTGAGGGAAAGACAGGGTTCCTTTCAAGACAATGAAGGCATCAGGCAACTTGTTTTACTATTATAGTATGCTATCCCAGCATTATCTGCATCTTCTTCACTCGAGCCCTTTTATCACCTAATTTATGAAGGCCCTCTGTGGCGGCCATAATGGGTCATTAGATTACTTTGGCTTCAAACTCCCTTTTTAAAATTAAATCTAGGGAAGGATCCTGCAAATCTAAAATATTTTATTCACCCGCCTTCAATTTAACTAATTTTCTTCGCAGTTTGATGTTCGATATGTATGAAGTAGTGATGTTGCATAACCTGCAGTCATATTGAAAACTAACACTATTTCAGCTCTGCCTGTAGCATAAATAAACGTCACGTCCTTCATGGGTGACCAAGTCCATGCTTGTTACTCCGTGAAATCCTAAGAGAATATCCACGAGTTCTGCCTAAATTGAATTTAATCTATTCTCTGAAATGATGGTAATTTGCAGCTGCATGCTTTATTCTCTCTGAAGTAAAGTTGTGATTCAACCTTGATCACAGACATTTGGACTATACCAAAATGATGCAACAGAGCTAGTTAACTGTGATGACATTTTTCAACACTTGAAACACAAATTCAATTCTTGTCATTCTGAGCAGAGGAATCAGAATAATAGTCCTTGAAAGTATGGATGCTGCTCTATAAAGCTGATTTCCCAGTGGAATTGACAAATACTTTGCTTATTGGCCCACAACAGACGAATTTAAAAAAAACTTTGCTGTGCTTGATGGATGTTAGCCAGCTGGAAGTACAATGCAAATAGATATGCTCTCTTGGTTAGCAATGGGTCAAACTAAAGGTGATGGGGGGGGGGGGGGGGGGGATGGCAGATGCTCTTGTATGTGTCTGTATAGGAAACTAAGATTCGACAATCAGAATGTTGGAAATTTTGACTGTCGATGTGTTATCAATGTTGGCTTTTAAAGTTTTCTTAAACCCTTTTATTTAAAAAAAATTAGAGAGGACTTTTGAATGTACTGGGTTGGTTACTGACTTTGCAATAGTATTTTGTCCTTTGCTAATCTATGATGACTATTTTCGTTTTCCCTGTTAAATCAGTCGGCATTATCCAGATATGAATAAATCTGAATAATAATCCACAAAAAAATTTATAATTTGAGGCAGCATGGTGGTGCAGTGGTTAGCACTGATGCATGGCAGCGCCAAGGACCGGAGATCAATCCCAGCCCGGGTCACACTGTCTGTGTGGAGTTTGCACATTCTCCCTGTGTCTGCGTGAGTCTCACCCCCACAACTCAAAGATCTGCAGGGTAGGTGGATTGGCCACGCTAAATTCCCCTTAATTGGAAAAATTGTTCAAAAAACTGAAGATTTTGAAGATTAATTTTCTGATTCTCTAACCTGAAATACTTTAAAGTAGAGTCATATAATTAAAAGCTTGCAACAAAGAACCTTTCTTGTTCAAAATATTTGAAAGAACATTGCATTGTACAAAGGGTTTCCATTTTTGTGTTGAAATGTCACTAATGGGTTCAAAGGGTTAATTTCACCAAGTCCTTTCAACAGCAAGAAAAAGTAAGTTACCGATTAAGATTTACCCTTTGATCCTGTGTCCAAAAAAGTTACTGTTAATATTCAGCTTTTGTAAACTTTGATATCCCTCCTAATGAACTTGGACTACGCACATGCAAAACAATGCATTGCCTGTTATTCATGGAATGACATTACGTCATGAAGTACTTACCGTCTCCCCCAAACGTGACAAGTTAGTCTGTTTTGTTTCTTTTTTGCGTGCATTTGCAATGCAAATGGGAACAATTTTTGCCATTCAATTAGTTCTTAAGAGTATGAGTAAAATGCTGCGTACAGTGGAAAATAAACAAATACAGAAAGTTCATTCGAGTAACAGTTTTCTTCTGTGTACTGAGCCTGATTAATCTTTCACAGTTCTGGCTTTACAATCTGACACACTTAAAAATATTGAAAGTAATGTTCATCACTTGCCCGTATTTAGAGTGTACACAGCTGTCACTAGTTTCAATTGAGGCAATAAAAAGAATGCGATAAATTTGAATATCAATAAAATTATAATGTTCTTGGCAAAAAGCTGATTGAAACTCCCAGAAGGCACAAGTGGCATCAGATCTGTTTTATAAATGTACCACACAGTATTTTACCAGGGAGCAAATTAACTTTATTTGACAAGTAGGTATAGCACCCTATCCCAAAGATTAGATATTGCAGATGCTGAAAATCCGAAATAAGAACACAAAATTCTGGAAATAATATTGGCTCTGGGAGTATCTATAGAGAGAAGCAGTTCAACATTTCAAGTCAATGACCTTCAAACAGAAATGGAAAAAGTTAAGCGATGTAGCAGGTAAAAGATATAGATTCATTCAAGATTGAATGAATCATCCTCCACAATTGAAAATGAAAAATGAAATGAAAATCACTTATTGTCACAAGTAGGCTTCAAATGAAGTTACTGTGAAAAGCCCCTAGTCGCCACATTCCGGTGCCTGTTCAGGGAGGCTGGTACGGGAATTTCACCACTTCCAACATGGTGTCATCATCATCATCAAACACCACTTTCTCTTCCTGTTCTGCACTGCACTGTAAATTCTATGATTCAGCATTCTGAGAGAACTGTTCCCTGTGTGACTCTTCAGTTAGCCCCAACACCTTCTCCCTTCTAGACTCAACACCTGCCTTTTTCCTCCTCCTCTTGTTGATCAGGACCCTACATGCCTTCCAGCTGAAACAATTTACTTGCACTTATTTCAACTGAATATATTGCATTTGCTTCTCACAATACAGTTTCCCTTATAGTGGGGAGACCAAACCAGATTGGGTAATAGTTCTGAAGAACATCTCTATTTGGTTACAAGCATCCAGTTACTTGCTATTTTAATTCTCTGTCTCACTCCCAATCTGACCCATCAGATTGGTTGGTTTAGCTCTAGGGGCTGGTTTAGCTCTCTCAGCTAAATCGCTAGCTTATAAAGCAGGCCAGCAGCACGGTTCGATTTCCGTACCAGCCTCCCCGGACAGGCGCCGGAATGTGGCGACTAGGGGCTTTTCACAGTAACTTCATTGAAGCCTACTCGTGACAATAAGCGATTTTCATTTCATTTCATCAGCCCTCTGTCTCCAACACTGTTCCAATGAAGCTCAACATAGACTCAAAATAATGCACCTCATCGTTTTCTTAGGCACTTCACAGCTTTTTGGCCTCAATATTGAGTTCAGCAATTCCAGATCATAATCTCTGCGCTCATATTTTGGATACGAGTGATTAGTGATAATTCTGCACATGTCCATGCCATCTCTGCACTTAACCTTGACGACCACAAGAGATCATCCGACCTTTTGCAGCACTGCAGCCAGGTGTGGCATACAATGTTGTGCCCATTGACATCGGCAGCTACCTCTGTCCAGACTTCCTTCGTCATGTGGGCAGCCTTCTCTTTCTACCCCTGAGCACCAAGATGTTGTGCCTGCCACTGACCAGCTGCACCAGCATAGACAGGCACTCATCTGTGATACGGGGACACTTAGACCACCTGACTTGCCCTCCCACCTTTAATGGCCTCCCAGTGCTTTATGACATTGTTGAACTGCGGTAAAGCTATTGTTCTTTGGCCACGCAGCCTCCCCAGAACCTTTGGCAGCCTTCAAGGAACTCCATCCTCTGTTTTTAACCATGTCCTCATTGGCTCCAGCGCCCGGCATGTTCCAATCCCTGCTTGCACACAGGCAGGTGCATTACATACTGGGCAGGCCTTAATTGACCATCCAGTGTAATTTTACATTAACAATGCGATCTCAGGCAGAAGCAGTTTTCACATCCGCTGCCACCTACACCAACATTGGGTGAGTCCCGAAGTACAATTCAGATCATGGAAATGCACATTCAAGAACTTCGGAGAGGAAACAGAGGTTGGAGATGGAGCAACAATTTGCATGGATGCTGGAGGACAAAGGTTTGTTTTTGAGGAGTTGGGTGATGACGGCAGATTTAAAGGAGAGAAGGACAACATCTGACGGGAGAGAACTAGGAGCAACAGTTAACGTGGGAGTCCAGGAGGGGAAATTGGGTGATCTGCATTTTAGTGGGGATAGGGTTGAAGAAGCAGGAAGTGGGCCTTGTGATAGTATGAGCTCAGAGAGGGCACAAGGAGGAGGTAGGAGAATCTAGAGAAAGATGCGAGATCGGAGATAGTAAAGGTTTAGCCTATTGGGCTAGTGGAAGGGATGGATGCAACAAAGTCAATTTTGCCTGAATTCCTTATTCGATTTATTAGTGACTATCTTGTGTTTAAAGCCCTCGTTTTGGGTTCCTCACCAGCAGAAACATTTTCCCTCAATCAGCACCACTAAGACCTGTTTACCTGGCCACTCATTACGTTGGCGTTTGTGAAGATGTTGATTTCCTGCACACAAGTAACTTCACTTCAGAATTTGAAATATTGATGGGAAGTGCTGAGGACATATGATAAGACGCTATATAAATGCAAATTCTTTATATTGAATTTGTCATCTTTTAGAAAATGGCAATGTTGGCAATTAATCAGAATTGGGCATTCGGAAAAGAATATTTGTAACGCTCCAAGAAGTGAGCTACGTATTGAAGATAGCAAAGCTTTTGAAAATGTATAGATCCAGAAACCAAGTGATATGCACTGGGGTCAACATGTGAAACCTCAAAATATGTCTTCTCTAGATGCATCTCATGGACATTCGAAAATACATATACGGAGTTGGGTGATGACGGCAGATTTAATGGAGTTCGTGGAACATTCTGTCAGCTTACGTAGGGGGTGGTTTATAGACCACCGTTGTAGTCTTCTGAGCAGTGCACTTTCTTCCATGAGAAGTTCAAAACGACCATTTAGAAACCTGGCTTGTCAAGAAGCCATTGCAATACTTTAAAAAAGAAAGGCTTGTGCTTATATATTTATATATAGCTCCTTTCATGACCTTTGGGAGACACAAAGCACTTGTACAGCAATCCTTTAAAGTGCACTTTATAAGTGTGATCACTATTGTAATGTAGGAAATGTGCAGCCAACTTGTGCATTGAAGGCATCCAAAACAGCAGTGCAATATTAGCCAGCTAATCTGTCTTTTGGTGTTGATGAAGGAAGACATACGACCAGGACACCAGAGATAATGGCCGCGTTCATCTTCGAAATATTGTCTTGAGGATAATTGTGCGCACCGGAGGAGGAAGAGGGGCCTTGGTTTATTTAATGTTCCATCTGAAATACTACACCCCTGAAAAATGCAGCGCTCTCACTCCCCGAGTGCCAACCAAAAGTGTGCTGAAGTCACTGGAGTGAGACATGAACCAACAACTTCTGACTCAGTGGCAAGAATGCTATCAACTGTGGCTGAAATTTTTGGTACTAATTTCCTAACAATTGGTCTTTGATCTTGGTCCTGAAAACAAAAGACTGCTATCTTTTGTGGGTTGTAAAAAGGCTCACGTAGGATTGTGTTTTATTAATTTTACTGTATTTTGGTGTAGGAGGCTCTTGCCTTTCCTAGATAAAGCAATCCGTGTTTTACATCCAGGTAAAAGACTAGTGCTGACTTTGTGGTTGGAAAACAATACAAAAATAGCTCGGGTGACTTAATTTGCCTGGTGAGGAAATATGATTGGAAATTTGCTCTTTTGTTTATTTATTGGAATTAATTGTACTCGCTCATGGGAGTTGGAGTCATTCAATGGACAAATCTTTCCAGAAAGATCTGCCCCAGAATGCAAAGTGAAGGCAGTTACTACCCAACCTCCACCTGCTTGATCTATCATTTCAAGTATGCCCTATTCCATCACCTCCTCATTATCTTTCATTTAGAAGATCATACCAAGGTCTTTTGGAAGCACACTGTGACAATCAGTCAGCCTGCCTCTAAGCTGAAGACTAAGGGGATCATTTAAATGGGCATGAAATCGATTTCATCCTTTATTTTACACTTACGGTAAGACGTATTGGGTTTGTAGTTAAAAGGAGATTACAACTTTAATTAACTTTTTGCATACTTCTCATGAAAGTGGTTCAGCTTGGGTTTAATTGATTTGCCTTGAGGAGGTATGCAGCGCACACTTGAACTCACTTTGCTATGGCACTTTATAAGCAAAAGGAGTACATTTTGGGACGGGGGTGGAACAGCCTTCAGATGCATGATTGCCATAATCCCTGATGTTTGCTCAAAGCCACTGAGCTGCCGCCTTTCACATGGTCTGTCAAGCATGATGAAAATCTGAAACATCAGCATAGTCTGGACCGTGCTTTGATGTGTCACTCGGCAAAGTGATTCAGACAGAGGTTATTCACTGACACACAACACATGCTTATTGGGTTTGGGTGTCTCTTTATTGAAGAAAAAATGTTTTTCATCAGGCCTACTTGTCTTAAAAGAGATCTCTTAAAGTAAGTGCTGTCTCACAAGATATCATCAGTTTTGATTTTCGCCCAAACAAAAGTCAGTACTGAATGTAAAACCTGTAGTCTAAGTCCAGACTATGCTATCAGTGTTGTGATTTGACTAGACATGGTTTTCCATAAAGCCTGAGGGATGCAGGTAGCATTAACTTTGATCAACATCTTATTGCTTTGTGGAGATATGAATAACCCGCTGAGCATCTTGGAATACAAAAAACGCATCCTACTTCTAAATAACACCTCCCCTTGAAAAAAGTCTATTTTTATCACAAGCTTTATGTAGTCTTCATATTGACAGAGAACATGATCGATTTTGGGAGGTTTTTTTATTCTAATAAATAAACAACAAAAACATGTATGTAGTATCTTTAGTCTTGTAATATGTTCCAGGATGCTTGCACTGGAGTAATCAGACAAACGTTGGCTTGAGCTACCGATATATTAGGAGTGATTCGAAGCTTGGCCAGAGAAGTGTATATTAAGGAGGTTGGAGAAGCAACGAGGTTTAGTGAGGGAATTCCAGAGTTCAAAGCCCAGGCATATGAGTGTACACCCACTAATGATGCAGTGAAGGGAGTGGGAGATGCATAAGAGACCAGATGTGCAGCAACACATAATTCTCCAAGGGTTTTGACATTTTCGTGGGCTGTGGGTGTTGCTAGCAAAGCCAATGTTTGTCACCCGTTCCTAATTGCCCTTTACCTAGGTGACTTGATCGGCCATTTAAAAGGGCAGTTAAGAGTCAACCACGTTGCTGCAGGTCCAGAGTCACATTTAGGTCAGACTGGTTGAGGATGGCAGATTTCCTTCCCTGAAGGGTATTCGTGAATCAACGAGTTTTTGCAGCAATCGGCGATGGTTTCATGGTCAACATCACCAATTCCATATTTGTCAATTGAAATTTAAATTCCACCAGCTGCTGTGGTGCGAATTGTACTCATGACTCCAGAGCATTAGCCTGGGCTTCTGAATTGCTCGCCTAGTGACATGGCTACCATGTCACCGCCCCCCCCCCCCCCCCAAATATGGCTGCAGATTTTTACAGAGATTAAATAAATTAATAATCTTTATTGTCACAATTAGTCTTAGATTAACACTGCAATGGAGTTACTGGGAAAAGCCCCTAGTCATCACATTCCGGCACCTGTTCAGGTACACCGAGGGAGAATTCAGAATATCCAAATCACCTCACAGCACTTCTTGTGGAGGAAACCAGAGCACCCAGATCCTGGAAACCCATGCAGACACGGAAAACATGGGCCACACAGACAGTGACGCAAGACGGGAATCAAACCTGGGACTCTGGAACTATGAAGCAACAGTGCTACCCACTGTGTTACCGTGCTGTCCTAAAGGATTTGAACAAAGGGATGATCATTTTAAATTGGAGGTGTGAGACCAGAAGCCAACGCTGCAAGTTAGAATATGTTCAACAGAGTTTGGCATGAGCTGAACTTTGTACTTCTTGAGGAAGGCAAGCTAGCCTGGAGAACATTGCAGTCTTGAGCTTTGGGGTCACGACAGCCTGGGTGAAGGTTTCAGCAGCGGATGGACTAAAACCATAAAGGCAGAGTCGGCAATGTTATGGATGTAGGCAGTCTTGGTGATGAGGTCTAACAGAGCAGATAGAGAAACTGTTCCCATTGATAAATGGATTAAAAACCAGAGGACACTAATTTAATGTGATTTAAGAACATTAATGAATCAGAAAGGTTTTTACAACAATCCAGTAGTTTCATGGCCACCATTTCCGACATCAGCTTTTTATTTGAGAATGATTAACTGATTATTAATTCCCCAGCTGCTGTAGTGGCATTTGAACTTGTGTCTCTGGATCACTCGTCCAGACACCACACTTTAGGACGGGTGTAAAGGCAGAAAAGATTGACGAGAATGGCTCCGGGATAAGGGACTTAAGTTGCGGATAGATTGGAGAACGGGGGCTGAGAGGTTTAAGAGGAGATTTAACAGAGGTGCTCAAAATCATGAAGGACCTGAATAAAATAGATAGAGAGGGAACCCTTCCCATTGGAGGAAGAATCAAGAACCAGAGGACACTGATTTAAGGTGATTGGCAAAAGAATCAATGGTGACATGCGAAAAACATTTTTACGCCCATTTAGTATCAGGAATGCATTGCTTACGAGTGTGGCGGAGGCAGATCCAGTTCAGACCTCAAAAGCGAATTGGACAATTACCCGAGAAGGAAAAACTTGCTGCGCTACTGAGTTAGGAGTGGGACTAAGTGAGTTGCTTTTGCAGAGGGCCAGCAGAGACATGATGGGCCTAATGGTGGCCTCCTATGCTCTAACTATTCTATAATTCTGTTCTCTCATAGCTGACCAGGCATAACTAAATAAGACAAGTCAAGTCATGGCAAGCATACCATGACAGCACAATGAAAAGTGAGTAATTTAATTTGGTAGTTGAGAAGAATTATGGGATCAAAGCAGTTTTGCCTTTGAAGCCTTACATCATTGTTTTAACATTTGAAACACCTGTACTATTCTGAAGAACATGTGGCTTTAAATGTGGTGACATTGGTGTGGCTTGAGACATTTAGTCTTTAATTATGTCATTCATAAGGATTCAGCTGATCTATGTTTTGTCACAATACTGGCATGAACCTTTAAAGTAAACTTGTTAAACCTTTTCCAGATTGTTGCATACTAATCTACTTTGAAACTTCAAGTTACAGGGAGAGATCATATTCAGCCATGGGATCAAGAAAATAATTGTGAATTATTGTGAATTGTGAACCAAGCTTCATAACCTGCACTTCAGTTTTCATATATGATACAATCTGTATGAGACGTATAGACGCATGGCTTGTTAATTCATTGCGCAAAGCACTAGATGTTTTGATGTTGTACAAATTTGTATTATTATAATGTATAATATGAGCATACATACTCACATACAAATTAGGAGCGGAAGTAGACCATTCGGCCCCTCGAGCTTGCTGTGTCATTTGATAAGATCATGGCTGATCAAATTGTGCTGTCTCTCTTTACCCTTTGATTTCCTTGTCAGTTAAGAATCTGTTCAACTCCGCCTTAAAAATATTCAATGACCCCGCCTCCTCCTCTTTCCATTAAAGAGAATTCCACAGACTATTGTCCTTCTTGGCAAAAACGTCTCCTCATCGCCATCTTAAATGGGGCACCCCTTATTTTTAAACTCTGTCCCCTAGTTCTAACCTCTCCCACAGGGGAGAGCATCCACCCTGTCAAGTTCTCTCAGAATCTTACATGGTTCAATGAGATGATCTGTCATTCTTTTAAACTCTAAAGGATACAGGCACAAACCTGTGCAACCTTTCGTCCGGAGACGAGCCCTTTGCCCCAGAAATCAGTTAAGGAAACTTTCTCCCCATTGCTTCTAACGCAATTATATCCTTCCACAAATAAAGAGACCAAAATTGTACGTACTACATTAGATGTGGTCTCACCAACGCCCTGTACAACTAACAAAATTTCCCTACTTTTATTTTGTGTTCCCTGTGCAATAAACAACACTATTCCATTTGTCTTCCTAATCATTTGCTGTACCTGGATATTAACCTTATCACACTCCATTTAAATAATATGCTGCTTGTTCATTCTTCCTAGCAAAGTGGACAGGTCACATTTGTATCTGCTATGGAGTTTGCTCATAGTCAAAAAACATGTATTTTTAAAGCAATATCTGTTTCATCAGAATGACCTTTTCTTCTGCAAAACTGGAAAGGATTTTTTTGAAAGGTTTATACAAAACAGAATAGGATTTTAATGGAGAAAGAAGGAGCGGTGCAGAATTGGGCCAGAAAAGAGAGCTCATGGGAAAAACAAAGCCAGATTAATATTAAACAGGGAGCCCAGGAAAGGTTTTTATTCTTTCATAGGATGTGGGCATCACTAGCAATGCCAGCATTTGTTGCTCTCATTCAGGGCAACCAAGACTCGAGGAATTCATTAAGAGACACTTAAAGGGCTGCCATGTCTGAGAGATTCAGGAAGGTGAATGAGCCACTGGAAGGTGAGTGCACTATGCAAGTGTGTACTGTGTACGCGCATAATTTGATGATTGGAAATATGGGGCAAACAACGTCCTAGATTCAGAAGAGTTTCTGAGGACAGATGAGCAGGTTAATGAGGTGGTGAGAAAGGCATATGGGACACACTGGGAGGTCATGATGGAGCTGTATAGAACTTTGGTGAGACCACAGCTGGAGAAGTATGTGTAATTCTGGTCACCACATTATAGGAAGGATGTAATTGCACTGGAAGGTGCAGAGAAGATTCACCAGAATGTCGACTGATGGAATATTTAAGTTCCCGGGGGGAGCCCTGTGTGTGGTTTTGTGGTCCTTCCCGATCAGATGTGGCTGTGACCTCGTCGCCCCGCGTGCTTGCCATCACCTTGGTTCTTCTCTCAAGGCTTTTATTGCCTTTGCCGTCTTTACGGCCCCTGGAGTTGTTGCCGCTTGGCATGTCTTGTCTTAATGGTGTTGGAGAAGGGTGAGCGGTCTTTCTCCCAGTTATGACAGGCTATTTCGGGCTGAAATTACCTAAATTTGAGTTTCCAGGAGGAGAGCCACCTTCCCTGCATCCGTTCAGCCCATCTCCATCACTGGAAGTCATGTGGTTGTGAAATGTTATGGCAGGCAACTTGGTTCAAGGCGACAAATACTGACCCTGTTAGCGCCACCCACATTCCATGAAATATATATTTTTTTAACTTGCATTTATGGTTCCGTACATTTTCAATTATTTAAAATTGAGTTAGTTACAGTTAGTTGATTACACACTTATTAAATATGTGATCAATACATTTCCAGTTATATTAGTAAAACTGCACAAGATTAATATTCTTAAATATATCACGGCATATTTTTAAAGCAAAAGTATTAGTTTCTAAAATACTTGCACAAGGATGAATTTGAGCAGAAACTTGAGACCTGAAGATTAGCACAATCCATGCCCAGATTGCCGATTGCATCAAAAACGGAAAGTCTTGGCCATTGTGTTCCAATAATTATTGTAACTAGTACACAGGAAATGATACAGCTAGCTGAGGATAAAAGCAAAAATAGTAAATGATTGAATTTAAAAATAAAAATATAATACACAACACATCGTCAGCAGCTTAAGATAAAATTAGGGTAGTTTTTGTTGCACCAGTTCTTTTGAGAGGTTATCGGAATGCTGTTTTTTAAAATATAAATTTAGAGCACCCAATAATTTTTTTCCAATTTAGCACGGCCAATCTACCTACCCTGCACATCTTTGTGTTGTCGGGGTGAGACCCACAAAGTCACGGGGAAAATGTGCAAACTCCACATGGTAGATAGGCCAGGATTGAACCCAGGTCCATGAGGCAGCAGTGATCAGAATGCTGTTGCATGAATGTTATGTGCTGAGCTGAAGACGTCCGACTAAAGTGATTTAATAATGTGGTTGTTGAGAAGTTCATGGAATAATCATAGAATTTACAGCGCAGAAGGAGGCCATTCAGCCGATCGCGTCTGCCGGCCCCTGGAAAGAGCTCCCCACTTAAACCCACACCTCCACCCTATCCCAGTAACCCCACCTAACCTTTTTGGACATTAAGGAAAATTTATCATGGCTAATCCACCAAACCTACACATCTTTGGACTGTGGGAGGAAACCGGATCACCCAGAGGAAACCCACGCAGGCACGGGGAGAAAGGCAGTCTCCGCACAGAAGTGACCCAAGCTGGGAATCAAACCTAAGACCATGGAGCTGTGAAGCAACTGTGCTAACCACTGTGCTGTCCTAATAATAGAATGGTTATAGCATAGAGACCATTTGGCCCATCATGTCCATGTTGTGTAAACACATGTATGAACATGCAAATTAAGAGCAAATCATTCAGCCCCTCGAGCCTGATGTACCATTTGATAAGATCAAATCAGGCCTGATCACATTGTGGCCTATACTTTCAACCAGTTTTTCCAGTCTGCCCCCATAACCTTTGATTCACTTGTCCATTCAACATGCCCTTAAAAATGTTGAATGACCGTGCCTCCACAGCTCTCTGTGGAAGAAAGTTCCCATAGACCAACGACCATCTGAGAGAAAAAAAACATTCCCTCATCTCCATCTTAAACAGAAGTCCCCATATTTTTTAACTGTCGCCTATTTCTAATCTCCCCGCAAAGGGAAACATCCCCCGATCATCTAGTCTGTTAATCCCCTCAAAATCTTTTGGTTTCAATAAGATTATCTCTGGTTCTTCTAAACATCAGAGGATATTTGCTCAGCCTTTCCTCGTAAGATAACTCCTTCATTCCAAGAATTCATCCATCTCTGAACTCTTTGTAATGCAGTTGTATCCAGCAGAACCTCCCTACTTTTATATTCTGTTCACCTTGCAATAAACTACATATTCCATTTGCCTTCCTAATTACTTGCTGTACCTGCATACTAACGTTTTGCGATTCGTGTACTGGGACACCCAGACCCCTCTACCGCAGAGTGTTCTCAACATAAATGGTTGTTATAACCTGCCTGCTTACCACTGGCTGGGGGCTAATGACAATCCCACAATCCTTAGGGAGTATGAGCTTCCTCAATGAGGGGGGTAAAGAAATCATTAGCAGAGCCCCTGCATAAATAGAGCTGGCCAGTATGGAACAAGCTGGAGAGAGAGGAGTGAGCAGCAAGAGCGTACTGCTGCTGTTGTGTTTGTGTGTGTGTGTGCATATATATATATATAGATGTAGTTATAAATAAAGTTATTTCTTTCTACAAACTCATGCTGGATTCTTCGTGGCCCTCACAAAAATGGTGTACTGCTTTTCTGTTCTTCCTGCCAAAGTGGACAAGTTCACATTTTCCCACATAATGCCAAATTTTTGACCACTCACTTAATCTATCGATATCGCTTTGCTGACCCCTTCGGTCCTCTTTACAACTTACTCTCCTACCTATCTTTGTGTCACCAACAAAATTAGCAACCATCCGTTCAGTCTCTTCAAACAAGTTATTGAAATAGATTGTAGATAGTTGAGGCCCCAGCACTGATCCCTACAGCACGCCACTTGTTAGAGCTTGCTAACCCAAAAATACCCATTTATCCAACCCTTTGCTTCCTATTAGCTGACTAATCTTCTATGCTGATATGTTACCCCTGTACCTTGAGTTCTTATTTTGTATTGTAACCTTATCAAAATATTATGCCACAAGGTTTTGACTCTCTGTAAGAGCAGTTTAGTTAGACCCACTCAAATATCCTTTCTCATAGCCCTGCAAAGGTTTTCTCAGATACTTATCCAATTCCCTTTTGAAAGCACGATTGAGTCTGCCTTCACTACACACAGTACTTGTTGCTTACTTCTTCTTTACGTTGCCATGGGCCTTTTCCATTCTCTTCCATTTTCTTACGTTGTCTCTTTTTGTTCTTCCTACCAAGATGAATCACTTTACTGCGTTAAATTTCACCTGCCAACAAAAAACAACAAAGGATGACCAAAAAAAGTGAGGATAAACTGAGTGTAAACTAGCAGGCAATATAAAAAGGGACAGCAAAAGTTTATTGAAATGTGTAAAAAGGAAGAGAGAGGCCAAAGTGAACATAGGTCCCTTTGAGAATGAGACTGGGGAAATAATAATGGAGAACGAGGAAATGACAGAGGAGTTGAACGAAGACTTTGTGTCAGTCTTCACGTTGGAAGATACTAATAACATTCCAAAAAGAAATAACCGTGGGGCGGGGAATAAATACTACAACAATCACTGGGGAAAATGTATTGGGGAAACTGATGGGGCTAAAGGCCAATAAGTCCCCTGGGGCTGATGGGTTGCATCCCAGAATATTGAAGGAAGAAGTAGCTACAGAGATAGTGGATGTACTGGTAATAATCTTCCAAGAATTCTTAAATTCTGGAAATGTCCCAGAGGATTGGAAAACTGCCAATATAGCACCTTTATTCAAAAAGGGAGGGAGACTAAAACAAGTAACTATTGGCCAGTTAGCTTAACTTCTGTCATTGGGGACATGTTTTTGAGTCCATTATAAAGGATGTAACAGCAGAGCATTTGGAAATGCATTATATGATCAAGCAGAGTCAGCGTGGCTTCATAAAGGGGAAATCATGTTGACAAATTTATTTGAATTCTTTGATGTGATAACAAGAAGGATAAATGAAGGGGAACCAATAATATACTTGGATTTCCAAAAAGCATTTGATAAGGTACCACACAAAAGGCTACTCAATAAGATACGGGTCCGTGGTGTTGGGGGTAGTACATTAGCATGATAGAGTATTGGCTAACTGGTAGAAGACAGTTGGGATAACGGGAGCTTTTTCAGGATGGTAACCTGTAACTATTGGAGTGCCACAGGGATCAGTACTGGGGCCACAATTATTCACTATATATATATATATATATATATATATATATGACTTGGACGAGGGAAGTGAATGTACTACTGCCAAGTTTACAGATGACGCAAAAATAGGTGGGTAATCAAATGGTGAGGATGTCAGAGTCTACAGAGGGATATAAACGGGTTAGGTGAGTGGGGAAAAACTTAGCAGATGGAATATAATATAGGAAAATGTGAAGTTATGCACTTTGATAGGAAGAGTAAAGAAGCTGAATGTTAAATGGAGAAAGACTGAAAAAACTGCAGCCAGAGGGATTTGGGCACATAAATCACAAAAGACTAGCCTGCAAGTTCAGCAGGTAATTGGCAAGGCAAATGGAATGTTGGCTTTTATTTCGAAGGGAATGAAGTATAAAAATAGGTAAGTGCTGCTAAAAGACACTAATTAGACCACACCTGGAATATAGTGAACAGTTTTGGTCCCCTTAACTGAGGAAAGATATGCTGGCCTTGGAGGCAGCGCAGAGATGGTTCACGAGGTTGATCTCGGGTATGGTGGGATTTTCTTATGAGGAGAGGTTGAGTAGATTGGGCCTGTACTCATTGGAATTTGGACGAATGAGAGGTGACCTTTATTGAGACACGTGGATTGTCAGGGGGGCTTGACTGGGTAGATGCTGAGAGGATGTTTCCTCATGTGGACGAGTCTAGGACCAGAGTGCATAATCTGAGTAAAAGGTCGTCCATTTAAGACAGATATGAGGGAGAATTTTTATGAGGATAGTGAATCTGTCGAATTCATTACTGCAAAAGGCCGTAGAGACTGGGTTGCTAAGTCTGTTCAAAACTGAGATGGACACATTTTTAATCAGTAAGGGAATCAAGGGTTATGGGCAGCAGAGTGAAGTTGAACATTGTTAGATCAGCTATGATCTCATTGAATGACGGACAGATTCGATGGGTGAAGTAGCCTACTTCTGCTCCTATGTCTTGTGTTCTTGTGCCCATACATTTCAACCAATCTAGGGCCTCCTTGAAATCCATCACTATCTCCCTCACAGTTCACAACTCTTGCAAGTTTTGTCTCATTTACAAACTTTAAAATTGTGCCCCACACACCCAAGCCAAGATTATTAATGTACATCAAGAAGAGTAGTGGTCCTCTGGCATCAACTGCTCAGAAACACGCTGTACACTTTCTTCTAGTCAGAAAAACAACTGTTCACCACTACCGCCTGCTCCACACTGCCACTGTCCCTTTTATTCTGTTTTGCTGTTAAATCTAATTAAGTGGCAATTTATCAAATCCTTGTCTACCACATCAACCACATTACCCTCAGCAGCCCTCATTACCACAACAAAAAACTCCATCAATTAAATTGAACACAATTAGCCTTGAACAAATCTGTCTGGCTTTCCTTTAATTAATCCACATTTATCCAAGTCACTGTTTATTTTGTCCCAGATTATTGTTTCTAAAAGCTGTCCCACTAAGGTTCAACCGGCTGGCCTGAAGTTACTGAATTTATCCTTGCACCTTTTTTGAACAAGGGTCATTTATAATTTGGTCCTTTGGCACCAGCCCAGTGCATAAGGAGGATTGGGAAATCAGTGCCTGCACAATTTCCTCCCTTTCCTTGTGTATCTGACATTACCTTTTGGCCAGATTTAGATCTTGAGCCGTCCAATGTTCAAGTCACCAATCACATAGTAACAACAAAGTCTGCAGGAATGACCTAGAAGGAGACTGATTTATCGGTTCAGTTTGCTGTATCTATTGTAGCTTCTTTAAATTTTTGATGTTGAGATTTGCTGTAGGTGTACTCCTTAATAAAATGGATGTAAATTTATTAGCAATGGTGCCAATTTTTTTCAATCCTTAAGTAATGGTTGGCTGGCAGTTGTATTCTCCTTAATGCTACTTAATGTACAGCTGTCATTGCTTGAAAGCAACCAACTCTGAAGAGAAAATTATGCATTGATACAAAGATCCAAATAAATATTTATTCAAGGCACAGTTATGTCTTGGAGACATATTTACATTTATTCAGTCAAGGAGTAAGATTGATGCTAGCAGTGCAGAAGACAGGCTGTCAATGTTCAAAGACGCGAAAGACTGAATAGAAACATTGGTAGCAAACAAAATAGTGCAAGGGATATATTCATTTTATTTTGGCCTTAAACAATAATCTAAATGCTACCTTTTATAGATGTTTTGAGCTGATCATCATCTTGGTATGGCCATGGTTAGGTGTTTTAACTTGCCTCCAAGGTAGCACTGTTGCCTTTAGGTCACAAAGTTGTTTTCAAACCCTCATTCCGAAACCTGAGCACCAAATTGGACTGGCATTTTGGTGCTTAATGAAAGAGTGCTTGAGTGTCGGATGTGCTGCCTTTTGGAAGGAATGTTAAATGGTTTCCCCCTTGGGAAGACGTAAAAGATCCCATGGTACGATTCAAGGAGCACGGAAATTCTGCTAGTGTTGTGGCTGACACTGATTCCCTCAATCTCGACATTGCCAGAAATCTCTATTTGTGGGGCCTTTCTGTGCACAAATTGATGGCCTGATTTCCCACGTTACTGCAGTGACCACACTTCAGAAGCATTTTATTGGTTGTGAAATGTTTTGAGATGTCCATAGCTTTTGTAAGGTGCTATATAAATGTAAGTTCATTGTTCCTTCATGGTAAAGTACTAGAGGTAGGTTTTGACATCATTGTAACGCAAAAATGCTGACATGTTCTTTATTATTTGGGTCAAATATGCAAAACAGTAGCCATCCAGTATAATCTAAATAAACGAAAGAGAAAATGTTGGGAAATCTCAGCAGGTCTGGCAGCATCTGTAGGGAGAGAAAAGAGCTAACGTTTCGAGTCCGATGACTCTGCCAAAGCAGTCAAATAATTTAAAGAAACTGGATTAATTGAATTTGACATCACAATCTGCAAATCACTGCAGACCGGTTAAAGTAGGAGGATAATGGTTTGAGTAATTTTATTTTTCTGACAGTGCAATATTTGGTTACTCCACTGTAAATAACTCTACACAGCTGACATTTGTATCATTCCTATTCTGAATTGTTTACACTTTTTTTTTTTCTTTTCCAAATGCAGAGTAAAGAGACAAAGTGCTATAGGTAACATTCTGGGAAAGATGGGAGGAAAGAAACAAAAGATGAGCACCTTGGAGAAATCAAAGATCGACTGGGAAGCATTCAAAGAAAAGGAAGGGATTGGCGACGAGCTTGCAATCTATAACCGAGGAAAAGAAGGGTGAGTGCTGAAACTGAGTTCAAAAGGAAAAGGGCCTAATTTCTGAAACAAAGCAAAGATAACTGAGCAGTTTCTGTGGTCAAACACTTTGTACTTGGAAATACCTGGCACCCAACCAAACACACTATCTAGTTTTATTCCCCACAAGCATTGAAACATCGTATTATTTAAACTGCACTCTTCCCTCCATGGCAGTGGAATTTGATTGTTGCACTGGATTCTGTCCAATTGTGTGATAGTCAGTAACATTTTCTGTAGTTCTAAGTACATACCAAGCCTTTCATCAGTTATCCCTCTCCTGAAACAATTTATGATGTACTTTAGAGAGTTCATTAGTCCTTGGTAATATCTTAACTGATTTGAAGCTCATGAATGCAATAATAGCATTTCAGCAAAAATGCTGGAATTTCTTACACATGTTTGACTTATTCCATCTATAAAACTAAATTATTAAATGCGAGTTTTGGCATTATAATACAAATGTAATGACATAGCATAAATTGACACACTGAAAACTGCTTTGCTATTATCTCTTATGATGGGTGCACACATTCAGACTCAGGAGTGTTCTTTTAATCTTTCAATCCAGTAACCAAACATAGACACAAGTTTCAGTTCCAATGATATGAGGGAGTTTCTTTCATTAATAATCTTGTTCAGTCAGATGATAAAAAATGTCTAGTTTAATGAAGGTATGACGAACAGTTATTTCAGGATTGAGCTGATTGAAAAATTGTGAAGCTGTCAAGTATGATTGGAGCAAAATTAATCACGATCCTATTTGCCACGTCTACAGTTGCCATGTCCACACATTCAATCAATTGTTGTCAGTGTGTGTTGATGGCTATTTGAAAGATGAATATGAAAGGTACTGAAATTAATTGAACCTTGGTTTATCTTGTTACAGCAGGTGTATTATGGTTTGGTTTACTTAAAAACTGCCCAGCGTTATTGTCATTTTATCATTTATTAATGGAAAAAATCTCCATACACTGATGATTACATTACCTTTGTTGTGACCAATACAACAGATGTAACACTAGAACATGGGCGCCTCAACTAAGGCACGATACCCAGCTTAAATAATATTTATGTTCTTTGATCAAAGTGCAACATTCGATAAGATGAAACCAGATTTTGTTTAAAAAAGAAATGTTATTGTGCTGAAGGAGCCACAGCATTTACAGCTGTGTCACAGCCACTGATAATAGCTATACTGATAGATTGTTTCTCCCTTTCCCACTTCTTACACCTGTTTCTGTGCTTGTACCTATGCTATCAGCAGCAGGCATATTCTTGTGATGGGCTAATTTTTGGGTGTCATCACGCTAGCCTGAGGATTGGGAGAAGTTCAGTATTCGGCAAAGGAGGACAACGAGATTGACTAAGAGGGGTAAAATTGAGTAAGAGCATCAACTGGCAAGTAACATAAAAGCAGACTGTAAAAGATCTATAAGTATTCAAAAAGACTAGTGAAGATAAATGTAGGTTCCTTACAGTCCGAAACAGGAGATTTTATGATGGAGAACAAGGAAATAGCAGAACAATTAAACAACTATTTTAGTTCTAATTTCATGGGGAAACATGCAAAAAACTTCCCAGAAATTCAAGGGTCTAGTAAGAAGGAGGAATTGAAGGAAATTAGGGTCCTAAAACGGAAAGCTGATAAATCCCCAGGGCCTGGTGATCTACAGGGTACTAAAAGAGATGGCCAATAACATAATAAGATTAATAATCGCATGTTGTCACAAGTAGGCTTCAATGAAGTTACTGTAGTCGCCACATTCCGGCGCCTGTTGGGGAGGCTGGTACGGGAATTGAACCTGTGCTGCTGCCTTGTTCTGCATTACAAGCAAGCTGTTTAGCCCACTGTGCTAAACCAGCCCCTTCCTGTGCTAAACCAGTCCATTATAATAGTGGATGTGTTGGCTGTTATCTTGCAAAATTCTGGAAAAGTCCTGGCAGATTTGAGGGTGGCAAATGTGACCCCACTATTTAAAAAAGGAGGTAGAAAGCCAGGAATTGCAGACTGGCTAGCTTACCATCAATGACTTAGGATGTGTTGGTTGGAGAAGTAGGCTGCAAGGGTTGGGCGCACTGGATATGTGGAGCTTGTTCAAGGAACAGCTATTGCATGTTCTTGATAAGTACGTACCAGTCAGGCAGGGAGGAAGGGGTCGAGCGAGGGAACCGTGGTTTACCAAAGAAGTGGAATCTCTTGTTAAGAGGAAGAAGGAGGCCTATGTGAAGATGAGGCGTGAAGTTTCAGTTGGGGCGCTTGATAGTTACAAGGAAGCGAGGAAGGATCTAAAGAGAGAGCTGAGACGAGCAAGGAGGGGACATGAGAAGTCTTTGGCAGGTAGGATCAAGGAAAACCCAAAAGCTTTCTATAGGTATGTCAGGAATAAAAGAATGACTAGGGTAAGAGTAGGGCCAGTCAAGGACAGTGGTGGGAAGTTGTGTGTGGAGGCTGAGGAGATAAGCGAGATACTAAATGAATACTTTTCGTCAGTATTCACTCAAGAAAAAGATAATATTGTGGAGGAGAATGCTGAGACCCAGGCTATTAGAATAGATGGCATTGAGGTGCGTAGGGAAGAAGTGTTGGCAATTCTGGACAAGGTGAAAATAGATAAGTCCCCGGGGCCGGATGGGATTTATCCTAGGATTCTCTGGGAAGCCAGGGAAGAGATTGCTGAGCCTTTGGCTTTGATTTTAGGTCATCATTGGCTACAGGAATAGTGCCAGAGGACTGGAGGATAGCAAATGTGGTCCCTTTGTTCAAGAAGGGGAGTAGAGATAACCCCGGTAACTATAGGCCGGTGAGCCTAATGTCTGTGGTGGGTAAAGTCTTGGAGAGGATTATAAAAGATACGATTTATAATCATCTAGATAGGAATAATATGATATGGGACAGTCAGCATGGTTTTGTGAAGGGTAGGTCATGCCTCACAAACCTTATCGAGTTCTTTGAGAAGGTGACTGAACAGGTAGACGAGGGTAGAGCAGTTGATGTGGTGTATATGGATTTCAGTAAAGCGTTTGATAAGGTTCCCCACGGTCGGCTATTGCAGAAAATACGGAGGCTGGGGATTGAGGGTGATTTAGAGATGTGGATCAGAAATTGGCTAGTTGAAAGAAGACAGAGAGTGGTAGTTGATGGGAAATGTTCAGAATGGAGTTCAGTTACGAGTGGCGTACCACAAGGATCTGTTCTGGGGCCGTTGCTGTTTGTCATTTTTATAAATGACCTAGAGGAGGGCGCAGAAGGATGGGTGAGTAAATTTGCAGACGACACTAAAGTCGGTGGAGTTGTAGAAAGTGCGGAAGGATGTTGCAGGTTACAGAGGGACATAGATAAGCTGCAGAGCTGGGCTGAGAGGTGGCAAATGGAGTTTAATGTGGAGAAGTGTGAGGTGATTCACTTTGGAAAGAATAACAGGAATAAGGAATATTTGGCTAATGGTAAAATTCTTGGTAGTGTGGATGAGCAGAGGGATCTCGGTGTCCATGTACATAGATCCCTGAAAGTTGCCACCCAGGTTGATAGGGTTGTGAAGAAGGCCTATGGTGTGTTGGCCTTTATTGGTAGAGGGATTGAGTTCCGGAGCCATGAGGTCATGTTGCAGTTGTACAAAACTCTAGTACGGCCGCATTTGGAGTATTGCGTACAGTTCTGGTCGCCTCATTATAGGAAGGACGTGGAAGCTTTGGAACGGGTGCAGAGGAGATTTACCAGGATGTTGCCTGGTATGGAGGGAAAATCTTATGAGGAAAGGCTGATGGACTTGAGGTTGTTTTCGTTAGAGAGAAGAAGGTTAAGAGGTGACTTAATAGAGGCATACAAAATGATCAGAGGGTTAGATAGGGTGGACAGCGAGAGCCTTCTCCCGCGGATGGAGGTGGCTAGCACGAGGGGACATAGCCTTAAATTGAGGTGTAATAGATATAGGACAGAGGTCAGAGGTAGGTTTTTTACGCAAAGAGTGGTGAGGCCGTGGAATGCCCTACCTGCAACAGTAGTGAACACGCCAACATTGAGGGCATTTAAAAATTTATTGGATAAGCATATGGATGATAAGGGCATAGTGTAGGTTAGATGGCCTTTAGATTTTTTCCATGTCGGTGCAACATCAAGGGCCGAAGGGCCTGTACTGCGCTGTATCGTTCTATGTTCTATGTTCTAATAGTAGGGGAAATGCTTGAATTTATTGTAAAGGTTGTGATGGCAGGACACTTGGAGAGTATCTGTGGATTAAACAGTTAACATGGATTTTAAAGGTGAACCAGTGTTTTTGGATTTTCAGAAAGCTTTGATAAAGTCCTACATAAGAGATTGGTGCGCAAATTTAAAGTGCATGAATTGGGGATAATATATTGACATGGATTCAGAATTGGTTCGCAGACAGGAAACAGAGGAAGAATACGTGGGTCTTTGTCGAAGTGGCAGGCAGAACAGAACAGAATTTCATGAGGAAGATTTTTGAACTGAATCCATATCTGGCCACTAGTAGAATCACCTGTTGTTATTATTGCTTTTGCCTTGCTACTTAATGCTGTTGCACTCTGGTTTCTCGGAAGACTGATCTTTCACATTTGTTAACTTAGCAACTTTCGCAATGGATTTTTAAAACGTTTTTTGAGACCATTATGCTCATTATTCCAGTGTTCTTTAAACCTCGTATGCTAAAAATGACTCCCAAGAAAACCCTTTGTGTATTCTAATCTTTCTTATTTGTGCCTATATTGGATCAGACAAGCAGAACAGCAAGGTATAAAGCTGTTGGCAGTAAAAACCACTTTGATTTTCTCACAAGGACCTATGACGCAAATTTCTGAAGTATATTTTGTCTTGTCTGAAAAGGAACTTCTGAGTTGCCTTGGTGCCTTTTAGATTATCTAAAATAATTTTGATTTGTTTACTTTCAGACTTTATCATTTCAAAATTTGGATGAAAAGATGAATGGAAGCTTAATTTTTTTTTTGGAAAATATTTTATTTAGGCTATTTATATATTTACACATCAAACAGAACCACAAACAAAACAAGCCAACAGAACTGCAATAACCAAACCAACTCAATGCCTAACAACCCCCCCACCCCGCCCTTGGCAAAGGCCAAGACACGGCCTCTCGCCCCCTGGACTCCCAGGTATTCTGGCACTACAAAGATCACCACTTCTGAACTCGGGACCACCTATACCTTCAAAACCTCCGACATAAGTTGGCAAACCCCTGCCAAAATCCCCCAAGCTTCGGACAAGCCCAAAACATATGGACATGATTCACGGGCCCACCCACACAGAGCCCACACCTATTTTCCATCCCTTCTTTTCCATCCCTTCATATAACCTGTTTATCCTGGCCAACGTCATGTGTACCCTGAGGACCACCTTAAACTGAATAAGGCTAAGCCTAGCGCACAACGAGGATGCATTAACCCTCCTCAGAGCTTACACCCACACCCCAGCCTCCACCTCCCTCCCCAATTCATCCTCCCATTTACACTTCACTACCCCTATTGGGACTCCTTCCCAATCCATCAACTCCTTGTAAAATTCTGATACTTTACCCTCCCCTACCCCTGTTCTTGATACCACCTTGTTCTGCAGCCCCTGGGGTGGCAGGTGAGGAAAGGACGGTACCTGCTTCCGGACAAAATCTCTCACCTCAAAATACCGGAGTCCATTCCCGGCAGGCAACTCAAATTCCTCCACTAACCCCTCCAAGCTCGAGAAGCTACCCCCAATGATAGATCCCTAAACTGCTCAATCCCTGCCTGTTGCCACCCCTGAAACCCCCTGTCCAGCCCCCCGGAGCAAACCGATTATTCCCCCAGATCAGTGTCCAAACCATGGCCCCTCCAGCCTCGGGTGCTGCCTCCACTGTCCCCACACCCTGAGGGCCGTTATCGCTACCGGGTCTGTGGAGTACCTAGCTGGCGAGAACAGTACTCTCTCTCTCTCTCTCTCTCTCTCTCTCTCTCTCCCCTCTTCTCCTCCCCCCCCCCCCCCCCCCCCCCCCCCCCCCCCCCCCCAACCACCACCACTTCCTTACTATGGCTATATTCGCTGCCCAATAGTAATTCTTCAAATTTGTGCAGAAAGATGTAAAGCAATTACTTCTGTGTGCACATTCAGATACTGGCTCATTTTCTGTTGGAGGTTATCAGCAATCGCGTCTCTGTGTGGAGTTTGAACATTCTTTCTGTGTTTGCGTAGGTTTCACCCCCACAACCCAAAGATGTGCAGATTAGGTGGATTGGAGTTATTCATTTGTGCTCTTCATCAAGTTGTACTTGCTCTTGATTTGAGGATTATTTGACCCTGAATAATGTTAATGAACTCCCTGCAATACTGAGTGGATGGAATTTGTATCAACTGACAGTAGTTAGTTTTCTTTCTGTCCTTAAGGATTTTTGATTGCAAATAGTCTATTAATTTAATGTCACAAAATTGGATTAATACACTATTATACATGAAGCATTTTAAAAGTATGTTTATATTTAAATTTATCGCACCTTCGGGTATTTGGGTGAGGGTTTCAACCATGGTGCCACAGTGCTGTGCTAAATTTAAATTACAGATTAAACTACAGGAAATAAGGGCTGCAGTGTTTATACATAATTTCAGCTGCTGATCATTTGAATTACATTTGATGGAAAGATTGCTGCCTACCAGCTCAGGTGAAGAATAGAAAAATAAAATATTGTAAAAGTAATTTTGTGTATTCCGCGCCTAGGCTTTCTGTGAACACTTATTTCAAATTTAGATTAAGCGAGAGAAGACAGAGAGCCATTCTAGAGTTTTTAGCATTGGACAGAGGAAAGAGTTGGCCCAAGTAAACTGAGGTTGAGCATTTGAGAAACAATGGCGAATGTTCAGGGAGAAGTCAAGTACCACCCAATCAAAATGCATTCCTGAGAGGAAGCGGAATTGTAAAAGGAGAAAACTGTTCCATGGCTAAACCAGAAAATTGAGGAAGGCATAAAGGCAAAAAAACTAGGGCATGCCGTACTGCAAAAGCTTGTGGTAAGCTGAAAGATTGGGAGAACTTTAAGGTTCAGCAAGCGACTACTAAAAATAAAATCAAAAGAGCCAAGTGTGAACTATGAAAGGAAATTAGCAGAAAACAAACACTGATGCCAAAATCTTCTATATATATATATATATAAAGAGGAAGAGACTAGCTGAAGTAAATGTTGGCCCTTTAGAGAATGATGCTGGTGAGGTAATAATGGGATGGCGAAGGCACTGAATCAATATTTTGTCACTGTCTTCATGGTAGAAGATAATAAAAAATTTCCAAAAACTGCAGTTAATGCAGAGGAACTTGGTGCAATAACCGTCACCAGGGAGACGATAACTGATGAGATTAAGGGCAGATAAGTCTACAGGACCTGATGGCCTGGACCCTCAGCTATAAAGGGAGCTGGAAGCAGAGAAGGTTTATGCAGTGGTTATAATATTTCAGAATTCCCTGTATTCTGGAAGTGTCCCAGTGGACCGGAAGCATGCTAATTTGACACCCCTATTCAAAAAGGGAGAGGGACAAAAAGTAGGAAATGTTCGACCGGTTAGTTTGACCTCTGTGGTGGGGAAGTTGCTGGAATCAGTCATTAAGGAGATGACTGAACATTTGGAAATACAAAGCTGAATCCATCATTGTCAGCATGGTTTTATGATGGGTAAGTCATGCTTAACCAACTTGCTCGAGTTCTTTGAAGACTTAACCAGCAAGGTGGGTAATGGGGAACCTGTGGATGTGATGTATCTAGACTTCCAGAAGGCGTTTGATAAGGTGCCACATAAAAGACTGATCCAGAAGATGAGATTGCAGGAAATTGGCGGTAGAGTACTAGATTGGATTGAGGATTGGCTGACTGATGGAAATTAGGGCATTGGGATACACGGGTCCTTCTCTGGCTGGCGAACTGTTACTAGCGGGGTGTTGCAGGGGTCAGTCCTCGGACCTCAACTGTTTACAATTTATATGAATGATCTGCAAGCAGGGACAGAGTGTAATATAGCAAAATTTGCGAATGATACAAAAACAGGTGGGAAAATAGGCAGTGAGGAAGAGATTTTACAGACTGACATCAATAGGCTAGGAGATGGGGCCAAAATTTGACAGATGGAGTTTAATGTAGATAAGTGTGAGGTTATCCATTTTGGCCGAAAAAATAGAAAGGCAGATTATTATCTAAATGGAAAGTAGATTTAAGATGCGCCTGGGCAGAGGGATCTGAGAGTCTTTGTTCATGAATCACAGAAAGTCTATATGCAGGTACAAAATGTAATAAGAAAGGCAATGGAATGTTAGTGTTTATTGCAAAAGGACTGGAGGATAAAAGTAGAGAAGTGTTGTTGTAATTTTCTATGGTGTTGGTGAGACCATACCTGGAGTATTCTGTCCAGTTTTGGTCTCCCTATTTGAGGAAGGATGTGGTGGCATTGGAGGCAGTTCACAGGAGGTTCACCAGAATTGATTCCCGAGTTGGAAGGATTGACATATGAGGAGAGATTAAACAGTTTGGGCTTATATTTGCTGGAGTTTGAGAAGGATGGTTGGGATCTGATCGAGATGTATAAAATACTAAGTGGGATTTATAAAGTAAACGTAGACCAAATATCCCCTTGTGGTGAAATTTAGAACGAGTTGTCACAGATATAAATTGAGAGGCGGTAGACTTAGAACTGACATGAGGAGGAACTACTTGCAGAGGGTGGTGAATTTGTGGAACTCGCTGTCCCATACTGCAGTGGAATCTGAGCCATTGAATGTTTTCAAGAAAGAGATGGGTATATTATTGATAAATGGGTTAAAGGGGCAAACGGGTGGGGAGGTGGATTTGAGACCAGGAAGAGATCAGCCATGATCTGATTGAGTGGCAGAGCAGGCTCAAAGGGCTGAATTGCCAACTTGTGCTCCTAATTCCTATGTTCCTACGTAGCACAACATCAAAATTGTCACTTGATGGTACAGACCTTGAATGTTGCTGAAGCTTTTCATCTTGCACCCGTGTCGGGAGTCTATAGCTCTCTGTTGCATTCTCCATAGCAGCACTTCAGCCAATCAGGGTCGACTTGCCAATTAATCAACACACTCTTTTCTCCTGCAATATAAATTGTGAAATTTGGCATTCTTGTGCTTGTTCTGATGAGTGTAAGACAAAAAACTTTGGCAACATGTCTCGTCACTGATATCAGAATTGAAATGTTGCAACTGCTGAGGTTTTATTTATTTATTTATTCCTTCCATTCAGGTTTTGAAATATTGTGTTTTAGGGCTATTACATTATGGCATTCCACCATGCAGAGACCTGCGCCAGATCCATATTGTCCATTCTGTCATTTCCTCCCTCACTCTTTCCTCCAGTATTAATCTCTCGACATTAGCCACACTGTACCCCTACTGATCTTTCGGGAAATCATCATTTCAGATTCCTTCACCCAAACAATCCTCCTTCCTTACTGTTTGCGAGTTTGTCCCAGGACTTCATTTTCACTAAGTGCTTTTGACTTCCCCTATTGTGGGACATTTTGCATTTTGTTTTGACCCTTGAATGTTCAAGTGCCAACCATGACTTTGAGGCTCCAAAAAACCAAGAGCTTGAAGCTTCAAAACATACCAACTTTGCTTAAGAACAGCTTTATATATTCTTGATGGCATTGAAACGGTGCACGATTACTGCCCTCTTAAATCTGTCAAGTGCTTCTGTATCTCTGCGTGAAGGAAGAGCCTCGTGCAGAAAAGAAACGTTTTTTTAAAATGAGCATTTTCTGAATTGCAGTTTTCTGTAAACATTTTTTTTAAACTTTGTTTTTCTTCTTGGTATATTTTTGCATTCTTGTAAACAAATCCAAACAAAAATACTTCACTGCATTTATTGGAGGACTTTAAACCCTTTGTGACATTCATTGTTTATCTGCTATAACCTTGCTGTTTACTTGCCAAGAGGGAAGCATTTCCTTTGTCCTTTCTGTGACCAGATATTTATTTTCCTGCATTGGCTTGCATTCTCCTGACTAAATGCCTACAGTCCTCTTTGAAGTTCATTGTCGATATGCCATTTCATATTGTTCGACAATTTCTTGAGCACTAATATGGTTACATGGAAAGGTTGAAGAACCTTTGTCTTAGTGATGTTTAAAGACAGGCCAAGCCTCTAAGCAGGAGTATTGAAGAGGTCCGGCTGCATGTCTTGTACAAAGTGAGCCATCAAGAAGCAGTCATTTGCAAACTGAAGATTGTGAATGTCAATGGTAGTCAACTTTGTTTTTGCCTGAAAAGCATCCCGTCCACACGATGCTGGTTGCTGACACCGGGTGGTAGGTCATCTCCGATGAGCTGAACGATGAAATTCAGGTAAATGGTGAACAAGGCGGGACAATCTCACAACCTTTTTTAATCCTGGTCCAGACGTGAACGGTGTCAGGTTCAGCTCCTCCACTCACGATGGTGACAGTCATATTACCATGTAGAAACCTCAGAACAATGGCAAACTTCCAACCAAAGCATTGGAGGATGATCCAAAGAGCTGCTTTTGCCTGGCGGAGGCCTACATGTGATGTTGGTTAGTGTGAGGCGTCCAGTGCACAACAAAGTTCCACGCAGTCTTGGCGGTTGGTGGCCGGATTCAGTGGCATGGCGAACCATAACGACTGGGGCCATTTCACTTTTTCCATCTTAGCAGCCATTGGGGCTACTGCCCTCCTCCGCCTGCTCGAACGTTAAGTACTTCATGGGCCGTTCTTTGTCTGGAACTTCCCCCTCGACCTTGCCATCTGGGGAGGCCTTACCAGGAGGGGAACTCTGGACACCATCGCTCTTGGTTCATTGGAACACGCAAATCTCTCCACCCTGGCACGGTAACGAAGGACATTATACCCTGATAGTCACAATGTTTCTACTATCCTCTCCACCCTCTGTCCTGCCCTTCACCTCAACTAAAATCAGACTGATTCTTCTGACAGAACTTGGCGACTTGCCACAAAATTGTCCTTGGGTGTTTCATTAGCCAATGAAGGATGCACTTGCATCACTGTGATCCACAACAACCTGTCTGTATCTTGAACAATGTGACTATAATCTTGGAAAATGTTTCAAAAGGGCAATAGAAATGCATGAGATACCACTTAACTCTTGTGATACCATATAGTTTTGATTAATCGTTTAATTCTCTGCTGATACCATCAATGCGCAAAGCGTATGGTTACTCTGAAACTAGTAGACCCTTGGTACCTCACCCATATTGATGTGATCAATGACGCTAAATACTGAATTTCAGTAAAGGTCCAAAGACTTCTACAGAATATTGGTTTGTTACACACTTGATACAATGTTAAGAATCCTGTTAATGAATAGAGTATAGCTGCAGGATGTGGCAATAGCTAACAAAGAGATAAGATAGCCAGGCTCCAAAGTACCTAGCCCCAATTCTCCATGACCCAAGACAGCATCTAACATTAAGTGCTGAGCAGCTAGGATAGGATTAAGGTAAAGATTGTTGTCAACACTAGGATCATGATCTAGGGCAGCATGGTGGCGCAGTGGTTAGCACTGCTGCCTCACAGTGCCGAGGTCCCAGGTTCAGTCCCAGCTCTGGGTCACTGTCCATTTGGAGTTTGTACATTCTCCCCGTGTTTGCGCAGTTTTCACCCCCACAACCCAAAGATGTGCAGGGTAGGTGGATTTGCCATGCTAAATTGCCCCTTAATTGGAAAAAATGAATTGGGTACTCTCAATTTATTTTTTATTTTTTTAAATAATTTTTATTGAAAAAAATTTTTACATGAAAATATTTACCCCAACTAACTATAGAATATTACAAAACATTCCCTCTTAACAAATATCCCCCCCCCCCGCCCGAACTCGCGCGCGCGTTATCCCTCCCCCCCTCCCCCCTCCCCAAAAACAAACAAAGCAACAATCAACATCAAACAGGAACTGCGAACAAATTTGCCCGCATTTCAACCGTAAATAACCCACCACAACCGTTGTTGCCACTCCCCCCCCACCCCCCCACCCCCCGGGTTGCTGCTGCTGCGACCTCTGTACCCTATCTCTGAGCCAAAAAGTCGAGGAAAGGCTGCCACCGCCTGAAGAACCCTTGTACCGACCCTCTCAGGGCGAATTTGACCCTTTCCAACTGAATAAAGCTTGCCATGTCATTAATCCAAGTTTCCACGCTTGGAGGCCTTGCGTCCTTCCACTGTATTAGTATCCTTCTTCGCGCCACTAGGGACACAAAGGCCAGTACTCCGGCCTCTCTCGCCTCCTGTACCCCCGGCTCCACCCCAACCCCAAAGATCGCTAGTCCCCATCCTGGTTTGACCCTGGATCCCACCACCCTCGACACCGTCCTTGCCACCCCCTTCCAGAACTCCTCCAGTGCCGGACATGCCCAAAACATATGGACATGGTTCGCTGGACTTCCCGAACACCTGACACATCTGTCCTCACCCCCAAAGAACCGACTCATCCTTGTCCCCGTCATATGGGCTCTATGTAGCACCTTAAATTGAATGAGGCTAAGCCTCGCACACGAGGAGGAAGAATTAACCCTCTCCAGGGCATCAGCCCATGACCCATCCTCTATCTGCTCTCCCAGCTCCCCCTCCCACTTGGCTTTCAGCTCCTCTACTGATGCCTCCTCCGCCTCCTGCATTACTTTGTATATGTCCGATATCCTCCCCCCTCCGACCCAGACCCCCGAGAGCACCCTATCGCTCGCCCCCCTACTGGGGAGCAAGGGAAACCCTTCCACCTGGCGTCTAGCAAATGCCTTCACCTGCAAATGTCTAAACATGTTTCCCGGGGGGAGCCCGAATTTCTCCTCCAGCTCTCTCAGGCTCGCAAACCTCCCATCTACAAACAGATCCTTCAGCTGCCTGATGCCCACCCTGTGCCAGCTCTGGAATCCCCCGTCCATGTTCCCCAGGATGAATCTATGGTTCCCTCTTAACGGTGCCTCCATCAGACTTCCCACTTCCCCCCTGTGTCGCCTCCACTGCCCCCAGATCTTGAGGGTGGCCGCCACCACCGGGCTCGTGGTGTACCTCGTGGGAGGGAGCGGCCATGGCGCCGTTACTAGGGCCCTCAGGCTTATGTTGCCACAGGACGCCCTCTCCATTCGTTTCCAAGCTGCCCCCTCCCCTTCCATCATCCACTTGCGCACCATCGATACATTAGCCGCCCAGTAATACCCCGAAAGATTGGGTAATGCCAGCCCTCCACTATCCCTACTCCGCTCCAAGAAGACCCTCCTCACCCTTGGGGTGCCGTGCGCCCACACGTAGCTCATGATGCTGCTCGTCACCTTTTTGAAGAAGGCCCTAGGGAGGAAGATGGGCAAGCACTGAAATAAAAACAAAAACCTCGGGAGGACCGTCATTTTAACGGACTGCACTCTGCCCGCCAGCGACAGCGGCACCATGTCCCACCTTTTAAATTCCTCCTCCATCTGTTCCACCAGCCTAGAGAAGTTCAACTTGTGGAGAGTCCCCCAGTTCCTTGCCACCTGCACCCCTAAATATCTAAAACTCTTTCCTGCTCTCTTCAACGGGAGTCTCCCGATTCCCTCTTCCTGGTCCCCTGGGTGTATCACAAATACCTCACTCTTGCCCAAGTTTAGCTTGTACCCCGAAAAGTCCCCGAATTCTGCTAGCAGTTCCATCACCTCCGGCATTCCCCCTTCTGGGTCTGCCACGTATAGCAGCAGGTTGTCCGCGTATAGCGATACCCGGTGCTCCTCCCCGCCCCTTGTCAGCCCTCTCCACCCCCCTGAGCCCCTCAGTGCCATCGCCAACGGTTCAATTGCCAGTGCGAAGAGCAGGGGGGACAAGGGGCACCCCTGTCTGGTCCCCCGGTGGAGCCCAAAATACTCCGATCTCCTACCATTCGTCACTACACTTGCCGTCGGGGCCGAATAGAGCAGCTTCACCCATTTAATAAATCCCTCCCCAAATCCAAACCGTTCCAGTGTCTCCCACAGGTACTTCCACTCCACCCTATCAAATGCTTTCTCCGCGTCCAATGCCACCACTATCTCCGCCTCACCCTCCACTGCCGGCATCATGATGACGTTTAGCAGTCTCCGCACGTTCGTGTTAAGCTGCCGCCCTTTCACAAAACCCGTCTGGTCCTCGTGTATCACCCCTGGCACACAATCCTCTATCCTGGTAGCCAGGATCTTTGCCAGCAGCTTGGCGTCTACATTCAGGAGCGAGATAGGCCTATATGACCCACACTGCACGGGGTCCTTGTCCCGCTTCAAGATCAGAGAGATCAGTGCCTGCGACATTGTCGGGGGCAGAGCCCCCCCCTCCCATGCCTCGTTGAAGGCTCGTACCAGCACAGGGCCCACCAAATCCGCATATTTTTTGTAAAATTCCATCGGGAACCCGTCTGGCCCCGGCGCCTTCCCCGACTGCATATGCCCAATCCCCTTGACTAGCTCCTCTAACCCTATCGGCGCCCCCAGCCCCTCCACCAGCTCCTCTTGGACCTTGGGGAACCTCAATTTGTTCAAGAAGCCCTCCATCCCCCCTCCCCTCGTCGGCGGCTCTGACCGATACAGCTCCTTATAGAAGTCTCTGAAAACCCCATTTACTTCTGGCCCCTTCTGCACTACGTTCCCACCCCTCTCCCTCACTCCCCCAATTTCTCTAGCCGCATCCCGCTTGCGGAGCTGATGCGCCAACATCCTACTCGCCTTCTCCCCATACTCATAAATCGCGCCCTGCGCCCTTCTCCACTGTGTCTCCGCCTTTCTGGTGGTCAACAGGTCAAACTTAGCCTGCAAACTGCGCCGTTCCCCCAACAGCCCCTCCTCTGGTGCCTCCGCATATTTCCTATCCACGTCCAGAAGCTCCCCCACCAGCCTCTCCCTCTCCTGTCTCTCCCTCCTTTCCCTATGTGCCCATATGGAGATCAGCTCCCCCCGGATCACCGCCTTCAGGGCCTCCCATACCATCCCCACCTGCACCTCCCCCGTGTCATTAATGTCCAGATATCTTTCAATGCTCTTCCGGACCCTCTTACACACCTCCTCATCCGCCAGCAACCCCACATCCAGGCGCCACAGCGGACGCTGGTCTCGCGCCTCCCCCATTTCCAAATCTACCCAGTGTGGCGCGTGGTCTGAGACCGCTATGGCCGAGTACTCCACTTCCCGTACATTCGTGATCAGTCCCCTGCTCAATACAAAAAAGTCAATTCTAGAATAGACTCTGTGGACATGGGAGAAAAAGGAATACTCCCTCGCCCTCGGCCTCCCAAACCTCCAGGGATCCACCCCTCCCATCTGCTCCATAAACCCCTTTAACACTTCTGCCGCTGCCGGCCTCCTACTCGTCCTTGAACTCGATCTGTCCATCCCGGGGTCCAACACTGTGTTGAAGTCCCCCCCCATGATCAGGCCCCCCGCCTCCAGGTCCCTCAATTTATTTTTAAACATTTTTTTTTTAAATGTAAAAACCCACTGGGATCATGATCAAAATCATAAAATCAAAATGTTTATGCCTGCCTGCAAAAGGAGAGATAGTAACATGGAACGTAACGAGACCTCAACGGACCAGTAAAAAGATCCAGATTCCTCGCCCATCTCAAGAGTCTGAGGGCGGATGTAACTTTCCCATTGGAGACACAGTTTAGAGATGGGACCGACTGCAGGTGATGAAAGCCTGGGTGGAACAAGCGGTTCTTTCATGTTTCAACGCCAGAACAAGGGTGATGGCTGTACTAATCAACAGGACAGTTTCATTCATGGTGAGTAGCACAGTGACGGACCCGGGGCTGGGGGGGTGACGATACGTTATGGTCAGTGGGACTCTGGAAGGGAACCCAGTAGTCTTGGTAAATATATACGCCCCAAAATGGGACCACACACAATTCGTGACAAAAATGATGGCCGGAATCCCAGACCTAGACACCCACTGACCTATCACTGGGGATTGGGGTTGGGGTTGTGAGGGGGGGGACACTTTAACTGCGGACAGGAACCGATAATGGACAGATTCAACCAGACGACCGATATGGCAGAATTGAATGCCTTTATGGAGCTGGAGGGGGGGGGGGGGGGGGGGGGGATAGACCCATGGAGGTTCAATCGCCCAGAGAAAATGATTTCTCCTCCTCCTCCCTCATGCACAAGGCCTACTCACGCATAGACTTTGTTGTCGTTGGTAAAAAGGTGCTTCTAGGGGTAATAAAGGCGGAACACTCGCGATTGTAATCTCTGACCATATGCCCACTGCATGGTCGTGAAGTTGGAGAAGGGCCAGGCCCAATGCTCCCCATGGAGGCTGGATGCAGCTCTCCTCACCGATGAGGAATTATGTTCAAAGATACCGCAAGCCATCAATGGTTATGTAACCTGCAATGGGCAGATGTCACCCTCCACGTTCTGGAAAGCACTAAAGGTTGTGATCGGGTGAAATCCTAGCTTATAGAGCCCTTAGGTACAGGAAAGAAAGGGCAGCCAAGCAGCGACTGATCGACTCCCTGGAAGTGGGCATGGAACGGCTGACAGAGAGGAAAAAGCTGCAGCTGGAATTTGATCTGCATGAATTCCATGCTGTCCGGGAAAGCGCTCGGACCGGATGGGTTCCCGTATACTTTTACAAAAAAATTGCAGCAGCACTGGCCCCGCGCTTACGGGGGATGTTCAATCACTCATTGTCAGAGGAGGCCCTGCCTCCCATGCAGGCCCAGGCCTCAATCTCATTGATCCCCAAAAAGAACTAAAGACCTGGCAAAATGTGGATCATATAGACCATCTCTCTCAAACACTGATGCGAAAGCACTGGCGAGGCACCTCGAGCTGCCTGCCAGAAGTAATTGTGGAAGATCAGACTGGGTTTGTCAAGGGCAGACAACTAAAAGCGAACATCAGACACCTGCTGAATGGAAAAATTACCCCAACTGGGGAGAGGACACCAGAGGTGATGGTCCCCCTGGACGCCGAGAAAGCCTTCGATCGATCAAGCATGGAGGTGCTTGAACAGTTTGGATTTGGAGCAGAGTTCACCGTGTGGGTGAAGATCCTCTACAGCGAACGCATGGACAAACGCCACCAGCTCCTAATGCTTTCGGCTGCACGGGGGAACAAGGCAGGGTTGTCCATTATCTCTGCTCCTGTTTGCATTGGCAATCAAACCACTGGCCATCACCCTTATGTCGGTGGAGTGGTGGACAGGCATTTAGAGAGGGGCAGAGAGCATCAATTCTTGCTCTGTGGATGACCTGCTCCTCTATGTGTTGAACCCCCCTAGCTAGCATAGGAAATTAGCAGGAATCCTTGGGGAATTTGGTGTTGGGGAATTTGGTGTCTTCTCGGGTTATAAACTCGACCTGGGAAAGAGTGAAATCTTACCGGTGAACCCTGGAGATGGAGGAGCGGAGCTGGAAGAACCATTATTTAAAGTGACCCAAGCCAAGTTCAGATACCTGGGGATACAAGTGGCCCACACCTGGATGAGGCTCCATAACACTTCCAGCCTGGTGAAGAAGGTGAAAAGGAACCTGCAAAGATTGGGCTCATTCCCTTTTTCGCTAACCGGAAGGGTACAGGCGGTCAAGTGGTGCCTAGGTTCCTCTTCGTATTCAGATCACTCCCGATCTTCAGCCTTCTTCATTAAGGTCGACAAGTTAATCATGGCCTTCGTCTGGGAGGGACTGGGGGCAGAAAGAGTCTCTAGGATACGCAAGACCATCTTACAGTGAGGGCAAAACGTGGGGGCCTGGCCCTACCGGATCTCCTATTCTACCACCCTCAAACGTGGTGAGGGGGTGGCTGAGGGAACCAGAGGCTGACTGGGTCTGAGAACAGAGGGATACTGAGAGTAGAGGACATGTACTTGGGCAATAAACTGGTGACTTTGGGGGAACTCTCAGAAAGGCTCCAAATTCCGAAGGGGAACAAGCTCAACTACCTGCAGCTGCGGGGGTGAGGGAGCATTTACAGGTACATTGATCCCTCCCACATGTGTCAAATCAGGAGGCAGACCATTTCTTTCTCCCCCCCCCCCCCCCCCACTTCAGCAAAGCAAATGTCATTATAAACAATGTAAATAATTCTGGCAATAATTATAAATATGGATGTTAAGTTGTGTATAATTCTTATTACTAAATGTTCAATAATTCCAATAAGGACACTTTTTTTAAAGTATGATGCACACTAATGTAAATAATGTAAGGAAAAGATATTGCTGGGACTACTGTCACAGACGCGGTGGCAACTTGTGATACTTGGGTTGGTGGTGTTATTGTTTGGATAATTATTATTTTCTATATTCATATAAATTTTCGATATTAAGTGTAGAAATTCCAATGAAAATATTTTCAAAAAATTAATATTGGAACTCCAGAGGTAAAACTCCAAGTGTGAAATATAAAATTGTTAAATTCAGCTATTCCAGCACTCATTAATGGAGGGAAGAGAAATTATACAGAAATTTCACCTAACATTCAGCCTCTGATCTCCGGGTAAGCGTTCTCCAAGATGGCCTTCAGGACGTGCGACTACGCAGAATCACCGAGCAGAAACTTATAGCCAAGTTTCGCACACATGAGTACGGACTCAACCGGGACCTTGGATTCATGTTGCATTACATTCACGCCCCACCATCTGACCTGAGCTTGTGAAATCCTACCAACTGTCCTGGCTAGAGACAATTCACACCTTTTTAACCTGGGGTTACCCCTATCTCTGCATCTGTAAAAACTTAATTACCTGCAAAGACTCACATTCAAAGTATCGTATTGCATCTTTGACTTTGTCAATATATATATGTTTCTGGAACCCACCTGTTAATTCACCTGAGGAAGGAGCAGTGCTCCGAAAGCTAGTGATTCGAAACAAACCTGTTGGACTGTAACCTGGTGTTGTAAGACTTCTTGCTGAGATAATCATGGACGTGGGGCGAAGGCAGATAAATGGAGTTGAGATGCAGATCAACCATGTTCCAATTGAATGGCGGAACGGGCTCAATGGTCTGAATGACTGACTGCGTTTCCTAAAGACAATGAATAGGGTTGGAGCCTATCTTGAAACTTGAGATGTCACTTCTCAAAATGTCGCAGTCCATTATTCTTTAATAGGGTGTTAAGTCCACAGAATGTGGAGAGCAAGCCGATTTCACCACGTGGCCTGCAGCAGTTCAAGAGCGCAGTTTACCACCATCTTTTTATTATTATAGAATTTACAGTGCAGAAGGAGGCCATTCGGCCCATCGAGTCTGCACCGGCTCTTGGAAAGAGCACCCTACCCAAGGTCAACACCTCCACCTTATCCCCATAACCCAGTAACCCCATCCAACACTAAGGGCAATTTTTGGATACTAAAGGGCAATTTATCATGGCCAATCCACCTAACCTGCACATCTTTGGAATGTGGGAGGAAACCGGAGCACCCGGAGGAAACCCACGCACACACGGGGAGGATGTGCAGACTCCGCACAGACAGTGACCCAAGCCGGAATCGAACCTGGGACCCTGGAGCTGTAAAGCAATTATGCTATCCACAAGGCTACCGTGCTGCCCTTTTCAAGGACAGTTAGGGGTGGAAAATACATACACTGTAAGAGGATCAAGGGTTATGGGGAGAAGGCAGGAGAATGTGGAATAAGACCATAAGACATAGGAGTGGAAGTAAGGCCATTCGGCCCATCGAGTCCACTCCGCCATTCAATCATGGCTGATGGGCATTTCAACTCCACCTACCAGCATTCTCCCCGTAGCCCTTAATTCCTCGCGACATCAAGAATTTATCTATCTCTGCCTTGAAGCCATTTAGCGTCCCGGCCTCCACTGCACTCCGCGGCAATGAATTTCACAGGCCCACCACTCTCTGGCTGAAGAAATGTCTCCGCATTTCTGTTCTGAATTTACCCCCTCTAATTCTAAGGCTGTGCCCACGGGTCCTCGTCTCCTCGCCTAACGGAAACAGTTTCTTTGCGTCCACCCTTTCTAAGCCATGTATTATCTTGTAAGTTTCTATTAGATCTCCCCTTAACCTTCTAAACTCCAATGAATACAATCCCAGGATCCTCAGCCGTTCATCATATGTTAGACCCGCCATTCCAGGGATCATCCGTGTGAATCTCCGCTGGACACGCTCCAGTGCCAGTATGTCCTTCCTGAGATGTGGGGCCCAAAACTGGACACAGTACTCCAAATGGGGCCTAACCAGAGCCTTATAAAGGCTCAGTAGCACATCGCTGCTTTTATATTCCAACCCTCTTGAGATAAATGACAACATTGCATTCGCTTTCTTAATCACAGATTCAACCTGCATGTTTACCTTTAGGGAATCCTCGACTAGCACTCCCAGATCCCTTTGTACTTTGGCATTATGAATTTTCTCACCGTTTAGAAAGTAGTCTATGCTTGGATTCTTTTTTCCAAAGTGCAAGACCTCACATTTTCTCACGTTGAATTGCATCAGCCATTTCCTGCACCACTCTCCCAAACTGTCTAGATCCTTCTGCAGCCTCCCCACTTCCTCAGCACTACCTGCCTGACCACCTAACTTCATATCATCGGCAAACTTCGCTAGAATGCCCCCAGTCCCTTCATCCAGATCATTAATATATATGGTGAACAGCTGCGGCCCCAACACTGAACCCTGTGGGACACCGCTGGTCACCGGCTGCCATTCCGAAAAAGAACCTTTTATCCCAACTCTCTGCCTTCTGTCAGACAGCCAATCCTCAATCCATGCCAGTAGCTCACCTCGAACACCATGGGCCCTCACCTTACTCAGCATCCTCCTGTGTGGCACCTTATCAAAGGCCTTTTGGAAATCCAGATAGACCACATCCACTGGGTTTCCCTGGTCTAACCTACTTGTCACCTCCTCAAAGAATTCTAACAGGTTCGTCAGGCACGACCTCCCCTTACTAAATCCATGTTGACTTGTTCTAATCAGACCCTGCTCTTCCAAGAATTTAAAAATCTCATCCTTAACGATCGATTCTAGAATTTTACCAACCGAGGTTAGGCTAATTGGCCTATAATTTTCCATCTTTTGTCTTGATCCTTTCTTGAACAAGGGGATTACAACAGCGATCTTCCAATCGTCCGGGACTTTCCCTGACTCCAGTGATTTTTGAAAGATCTCAACCAACGCTTCCGCTATTTCTTCAGCCACCTCCCTCAGAACTCTAGGGTGTAGCCCATCGGGGCCAGGAGATTTGTCAATTTTAAGACCTTTTAGCTTTTTTAGCACCATCTCTTTTGTAATGGCAACCATACTCAACTCAGCCCCCTGACCCTCTATAATTTTGGGATATTACTCATGTCTTCCACTGTGAAGACACACGCAAAGTACTTATTAAGTTCTCCAGCCATTTCCTCGTCTCCCATCACTAGCCTTCCGGAATCAGTTTGAATTGGCCCAATGTCTACTTTGGCCTGTCGTTTGTTTCTTATGTATTGAAAGAAACTTTTACTATCATTTCTTATATTACTGGCTAGCCTGCCTTCATATTTGACCTCTCCTTCCTTATTTGTCTCTTTGTTAACCTCTGTTTGTTTTTGTAACCTTCCCAATCTTCTGATTTCCCAGTGCTTTTGGCCACTTTATAGGATCTCTCTTTTTCTTTGATACATTTCCTGACCTCCTTTGTCAGCCATGGCTGTCTAATCCCTCCCCGGATAATCTTTCTTTTCTTTGGGATGAACCTCTGTACAGTGTCCTCAATTATGCATACAAACTCCTGCCATTTTTGCTCTGCTGTCTTCCCCACTAGGGTCTGCTTCCAGTCGATTTTCGCCAGTTCCTCTCTCATGCCCTCGTAATTACCTTTATTTAACTGTAACACCATTACATCCGATTTTGCCTTCTCTCTTTCAAACTGCAGACTGAACTCAACCATATTATGATCGCTGCTTCCTAAGTGTTCCCTTACTTTAAGATCTTTTATAAAGTCTGGTTCATTACATAGCACTAGTTCCAGAATAGCCTGCTCCCTTGTGGGCTCCATGACAAGCTGTTCCAAAAAGCCATCTTGTAAGCATTCCATGAATTCCTTTTCTTTGGGTCCACTGGCTACGTTATTTACCCAATCCACCTGCATATTGAAGTCCCCCATGATCACCGTGACCTTGCCTTTCTGACATGCCTTTTTTATTTCCCGGTACATGTTGTGCCCCTGGTCCTGACCACTGTTAGGAGGTCTGTACATAACTCCCATTATGGTTTTTTTGCCTTTGTGGTTCCTCAATTCTACCCACACAGACTCCACATCATCCGACCCTATGTTGTTTAGTGCCATAGATTTAATTTTGTTCTTAACTAACAAGGCAACCCCACCCCCTCGGCCCACCTTCCTGTCTTTTCGATAGGTTGTATATCCTTGGATGTTTAACTGCCAGTCCTGAGCCCCCTGCAGCCATGTCTCTGTGATGCCTACCACATCATAATCATTCACGATGATCTGGAATAGAAACATAACAGCCGTGATTGAATGGCGGAGCAGGCTCGATGGGCCAAATGGCCTAATTCTGCTCCTATGTCTTATGTTGGCCTAACCAGCGACGTGCACACCTGATGAAATTTTAAAATATATATTTCACACATCTCCATGCTGTAATGGGAATGAGTATGTGTGTGGTAGGTTCCATCCATATTTAATTAGACTTCCTACAGACACATTGGAGCAGTCAAATTAACATGAAAAATGTCCATCTTAATTTAAACTCCCTACCCTCCCTAAACGGTGATGAGCTCTTTGCGACTATACAAACCAAAATCACAGATAACTCTGATGATAATAGCTTACTCTCAACCTGAATCAGTTAAAAACTTAAAACCAATTTTATTTCTTGCTGGATTCTTGTCCTTCCTGCTGAAATTAATATAAAATTAAGTACTATGTACAACTGAATCCTCCAGTTCCTGCTGTGGTTGTTGCCCATTTACGTGATGTTACTGTCAGCTGATCAGCAGCAGTGTTGTAAACTGATAGAAAACTGTTGTTGAAATATTTCTTCCGTGTGTGCTTTAACTGTTGGTGATTATAACCAGTTCCATTCTGCCCAAAGTGAAAAATCAAGGGTGGGATTCTCCAGCCTGCCAACTGCGTGTTCCTCGGCAGAGTGCCGTTCGCTTGTGGCAGGAATCTCTGCTCCCTCTGCTGTCAATGGAAATTCCCATTGAAGCATCCGAGGGCGGCGGTGTGCTGCCGGCGGAACCACAGAATCCCACTGGCAGCAAACGGCCGGAGAATTCCGACCCAAATCTTTGCTGACAGAAATTTTTCTGAGCTGGTCGGAATATCTTGGGAATTCAAAGCAGTTTTTGATGAACAGGAGAATTCTATTTGTGTGCTTACTTAAAATATAATGTGTTACAATCCTTGGGCGGGCCCCAGGCTGTGGGGAGAGATTCAGCTAGGGATAATGTTTTTTTTTGAGATTCATGACATCTACTTTTGGAATAAAGCCACAAAATTCCATGAATTTTGAAGAAACGGGAACAAAATTTACTATGCAAGTTCAGAATATAACACAATTTGTATTATATATCTTATCCTCTGACATTCAGGGGAATTGTGAGGTACATGAGAATTAACAGATGAACTGTGGTCGAATACACCACGTTACAGAGTAAATGACAGATGCAGCCAAGACAGAGTCCATGGATTTCTCAAAAACCCACCCAGGTATCTGTGTGGAATTTGCACTTTCTCCCCATGTCTGCATGGGTTTCCTCTGGATGCTTTGGTTTCCTCCCATAGTCCAAAGATGTGCAGGTTAGGTGGATTTGCCATGCTAAATTGCTCCTTAGTGTCCAAACGGTTAGGTAGGGTTATGGAGATATGGTGGCGGCTTGGGCAAAAGTAGGATGCTCTTTCCAAGGGTTAATGCAGACTCGATGGACCAAATGGCCTTTTTCTGCACTGCATGGATTCTATTCTGTGTCAGTAAACACCACATCAAACAATCTCATTGAAACTGTCTCACTGGAGATTCCCAGCTTCACCTTGGATCTCTCCTTTAGAATTATCTGCAAAGGTCATTTCCAATTGGATGGCTTTAACAGTACCCCACCTCGCAGGGTATCAATCTTACCTTCTGAGATCCCTTCTCCATGGATTCCAAAGTCTGCACTTCAGCTTCTATTTACTGGTGTAATTTCAGCTCTTCACTAGATAGCTTGCTTCACTGAGCTGGCATTGCCCTTGTGTTTCACCGAGCTCCTGTCTCCCGGCTGTATCCAACTATGTATGACTCCCAGGGCTCCTTCTGAGCCCTCCTCAATTAGAAGGGCTTTCTCTGAACCCTCTTTGATCACCAGGTCTTCCCAAGAACCTTGGCTGAGATGCTTCTGGCTGACTCCCTCGAAACTGCCTTAAGAAGAGTTGTTCACTGACCCCTAAACTGTTCTAGTGACCCAGTAAAACACTCCCAACAGGGTGCCACCCTTATCATTAGGCTGGAACCAATTTAACAAGCATTGGAACATCCAGTACTTTAAATGTTGTAGTCTTCACAGATGGCTAATTTAGCACCCAGGGACACACAGGTCAATGGATTTCATGGCAAACTGCAGCAATGGGGTCTTGAAAATCACGATTGATTGAGCTAATGAAATACATGTGCTTAGGATCAAATTTGGCAACCATTTTACAATATGTGACTGGGATGATTTGTATTTTTAAACCATCATTTTTCATTTTGCATTGGTCCAATCATTTTTAATCATTTACGGAAGATTCCGTTTTAAATGTTTTCTCTATGTTCCAGCCGATGCTTACATTGCTATGTAACCCTAGGGCCATGTGCATGCAGTTTGACAGCATCTTCCTGTAGGCAAGCAATATATTGCTTTGTTGTTAAGTACCCTTTTATACTTGAATAGCATGTGAACATGTGCTCAATAAAAATACAGCTGGACATTTGCAAAGTGCAAACGTTGATCGCAATCTGAGCACTACAGTGTAAAGCAGCACAAGGTTGGGGTGAGATAGATTTCATCCAAAGTTATGGTATTGAGATACAAACCAATTTTTTTCTATACAATTCCAGAAAATACAATCTTTTTCAGTTTATCGTTGTCCTAAATCTGTTAGTTTAAAGCAACGGTTTGTGGCTGAGAGTTTCTAACTGATATGCACTAAAATGAAGTTCTGCAAACTTTGTACGTAATATCATTTTTGCCCATTTTGATTGAGCTTCGTCTATTTTCTTTTACAGGCTACACAACTGTGCTACAAAAATTATAGGATGAATCCCTCCCCTTCATTCCATCCACCTGATCCCATTCCACCCACAAAGGCTCATAAATAAGCCTGCCACGTGGTTTGCTAATGATCTAAGCTAATTAAGTAGATCACAAGCTTAATGTCTCATCTAGGTTAACTTATATAAATTTTGTAATAGGCCAACTGCAGAGCTTTCGCCTGGACTATGTCCCTGGACTAGAAAAGGAAAAAGTCAGCCATGGTTTCCAGTTGTACTTGTCCAACTACCCTTACCCTTATATAGCATGTGGATGTTTGTCGAGTCCAGCTTTGGGTGCAGCTGTGATATTCTTAACCACATGTAAATCGAAAGACGAGATGATGTTTTAAATGTCCAGAAGATATCTGTAAACCCTGCAAGCCTAGTTTGATGAGAAAAATACAGAAATAATGAAAAATAAGCCAGACTAATGGTCCACATAGTCAACATTTGACAACACAGTCAAATGTTTTACTTGAACAACACTGTTCTTGATAAATTTTGCAGCCTTGAGGGCATTGCCAGACATGCTGCCAAACAAGGACCTGATGTTCACCACAGCTTATGTACACTGTTTTGATTTAGTATATTAAGGATGCATGAACATTAGTCAAGTCAAATTACGATAGTCATTAAATGCATTAGCTAAGCAATAAGAGATGCTACCAGGAGATGCCAGCTGTTTAATGGAAAGTTTATTTTAGAGAGCAGAGTAAAATCTGTTCGAGATCCACAAATCCTGCAGCAGAAGAATACATCAGTAAGTATAAGATTTGGACTGTGAATACAAACTAATGTTTCTGGTAGCAAACCTGGCAGAATGTCTTACTTTAAATAAACACTTCCAGGTCAAGGGTCTACAACCTTGCAGCTCAATAAGGATTCGTGTGGTTCCTGACCTTATTCGATCAAATCCACTTTAATGGTAATTAAATGTCTCTTTTTTTAAACTTTGATTAGCTTTACACTTGGGGAAAGTGTCATTCAGCATTTTGTTTTGTAAAAACCTTTAATGTTGTTGAAATATGCCTGTTTTCATTATTGTTAGCATTGGAGTAATTTAATCATTTGAGTATCTTACGATATTGAGGTTTTGGTTAAATTTTACAAATGGCTCTTATTGTTATGAAGGTTTCTAAGTGGTTGAAGTTACAGGTTTGAAAGATGCTGTAATAGGAGCTGCAGTGCATCGTATATATGGTACATACTGCCACTACTGTGTGCTGGTAATGGGGGACTGATCAAGGTGATCAGAGGGATTTCCCTACTTTCCACCACAGGAAATGTCATCACGAGAATATTCCTCAACCGTCTACCAGTGGCTGAAGAGCTCCTCCCTGAGTCTCAGGGCAGCTTCATACCATCGAGAGGCTCAATGGACATGATCTTCAGCGCACAACAAATCCAGAGAAAGTGCAGGGAGCAGCATCAACCTCTGTACATGCCCTTCTTCGATCTCGCAAAGGCCTTCGGCTCTGTCAACTGTGAAAAACTGGGGCGAGTCCTCCTCAAATTTAACTGCCCGCAGAAATTCGTCACCTTTCTCCGCCTGCTCCACGATAACATGCAAGCCATGATTGTCACCAACGGAACCACCACAGACCCAATACGTGTGCAAACTGGGGTAAAACAGGGCTGCGTCATCGCACCAACGCTCTTCTCCATCTTCCTTGCAGCAGCACTCCACTCTGACACTCTGAAGCTCCCCACTGGGGAGGGGCTAAGCTATCAGATAAGCAGAAAACTGTTCAACCTCCGCTGTAGGCCAGAACCAAGACCACCCCAACCTCTGTCATTGAGCTGCATACGCAGACCACGCCTTTGCGTACGCACATTCAGAGATCGAGCAACAAACCATTGTCAATGCATTCAGCAAGGCATGTGAGAGAATGGGCCTCAGACTAAACATCCGGAAAACAAAGGCTCCTTCTACACAAAACTGCGCCCCAACCATCACGATCTACGGTGAGCCCTTGACAATGAGGATCATTTCCCATACCTCGGGAACCTCGTCTCGGTGCGAACAGACATTGACCATGAAATCCAACATCGACTCCAACGCGCCAGTGCAGTCTTCGGATGCCTGAGGAACAGAGTATTCAAAGACTGAGACCCCAAACCAAGCAGCCGTGGTCCCCGCCCACCTGTACGCATTAAAAATCTGGACAATGTACAGCAGATACGTCAAATCGTTGGAGAGATATCATCAATATTGCCTCTGCAAAATCCTGCGAATCCACTGGCAGGATAGACGTACCAGTGTGGGTGCCCTCTCCCAGGCCAATATCCCCAGTATCGAGGTATTGGTCACAATCGCCCAGCTGCGATGGGTGGACCACATTGCAAGCATGCCCGGCACAAGACTCCCAAAACAAGTACTCTACTCCAAGTTCTGCAGTGGCAAGCGATCACTGGGAGGGCAGAGGAAACACTACCAGGACACCCTGAAAGCCTCCCTAATAAATGCAACATCCCCACTGACACGTGGGAATTGCTTGCTTTAGAACACACAGGCTGGAGAAAAAGCATCTGTGAAGGTGACAATCACCTCAAGCGTTGTAAGATGGAGCACGCGGAGGCAAATTATAAACAGGGCAGGAGAGCGCAGAATCCAGAGCATCAAACCTACCCACCTCGACAAGCACCACCTGCCAAACCTGTGGCAGAGTCTGCGGATCCAGGATCTGACTACTCAGCCACCGCAGAACCAATCTCCCCAGAATGGAAGCAAGTCATCCTCGACACTGAGGGACTGCCCAAGAAGACTGTGTGCTGGTAATGGAGAGAGTGAGTGTTTAAGGTTGTGAAGCGCAATTGATCAAGGTGACTACTTTGTCTTCGATGGCATTGAGCTTCTTGAGTATCATTGGAACAGCATTCATCCAGGTAAATGGAGACTATTTCAATGTACTTGTGCGTTTATAAATGGTGGTCAGGTATTGGGGAGTCAGGAGGTAAATTACCCGCTGCAGGATTCCTAGCCTCTGGCCTGCTCTTGTAGATACCGTATTTATATGGCTAGTCCAGTTCATATTCTGATCAATGGTGACCCCGAGGATATTGATAGTGGGGGATTCAGTGATGGTCATGCATTGAATTTTGAGGGGGATGGTCAGATTCTCTCTTGTTGGAGATGGTCATTGCCTACCACTTGCGTGGCGTAAATGCTACTTGCCACTTACAAGCCCAAGCCTGACTGTTCAATTTATGGGCACAGACTGCTTCAGTATCTGAAGCTTCGTGAATGGTACAAAATCATGCTGAAACCTACTGAAGGTGGTTAGCCCGAAGACAGTACATTGAGGAGCTCCTGCAATGATCTGGAGTTGAGATGATTGACCTTGAACAACAAGAAGCATCTTCCTTTGTGCTGTGTGTGTGACACCAACCAGTGGAGAATTTCCCCCCATTTCCATTGACTTAAACGTTTTGCTCGGGTTCCTTGTTGCTATATTCGGTCAACGGTTGCATTGACCTCAACAGCAGCCACTCTCACCTCACCTGGGGAATTTTGCTGTTTTGAGCATGTTCGGACCAAGGCTATAATGAGGTTTGGACCTGAATGGCCCTGGCAGAACCCAAGCTGAGTGTCAGTGAGCAGAGTATTGATGAAAAAAGCCACTGGTTAGTGCTGTCAGTGACATCTTCCGTCATTTTGGTGATAATTCAGCACAGAGGGGCAGTAATTCTGATATCCCCCACTAACTAGGTACTCTGCTTGGACAATTGATTTGTGATTCACTGAATAATTGCAAATAACAAGCCTTTCAGTTGACTAGCATGGCATTCCTCGATGTAAGGCAGAGTTTCCCTTGTCAACAGAGCAAAGCTTGCACCTTTGGTAGACCTCTGCATTCTCGGAAACTTTGGAGGGTGGGGGTACACACTGGAGTGGAAGTGAAAATGTGCCGCATGTTTTGAGATAGCATTTTTACTATGCACAGGCCTCATCAATAGGTATAAAATGATGCAAATTCTATTGGTCCCATGTCTAATTCTCTGTGGTGTTCCCCAATGCAGCTGTTGCTTCACTAAATGCCTGTATAAAACAGACACCGGCTGGTCTATAGGTCTGTTGCTGAAGAGGTTACTTTTTACCTGACCACGCAAGTAATTTGAGAAGCCCTAGTGAGAGAGTGAAAATGTGGAACGGCTGCGGGAGTGAATGAAAGTCTTAGCTTCGTGTCACTGAATGGGAGTTTCACTTCTGCTGAGATGGTCGGGGAGGGTGTTAAATGTGAAGGTTGGGGACAATGCTTTGCAAACTCTATTGTAGATATAGTAATGTGCTGTGGGCTGAGTGCTTTTTTCCTTTGATAAATTTAGGATACCCAAGTATTTTATTTCCAATTTATTGTGGCCAATCTACCTACCTGCACATCTTTGGGTTGTGGGGGTGAAACCCACACAGACATGGGGAGAATGCGCAAACTCCATACAGACAGTTACCCGGGGCCAGGTCGTCAGCGTCATAGGCAGCAGCGCCGCCCTTGGGCTGAGTGCTTGACGTATATTGATCAGGCCCTTTCCTTTTTTGGCAGTTGCCTTTTGTTCCAGCCTACTTGGCACTCTTCCTCAGACCTTAAAACGTATTGTTCACTCTCCCACGCGGCTCCTTGACTTGCAAAACAGTATTAATTCTGTCCATATAAAAGCAAAATACTGTGTATGCTGGAAATCTGAAATAAAAGCAGAAATTGCTGGATAAACTCAGCTGGTCTGGCAGCATCTGAGGAGAGAGAAATAGAGCTCACATGGACTGAACTGTGGTTCTCTCTCCAGACCTGTCGAGTTTATCCACCATTTGCTGTTTGTATTTCATTCTGTTTATCACCTCTGGGGATGTCTGTTGCAGACTAGCTCCATGAGGAGGGTCTCCGTTTGCCTCAGTAGTGGTTACTTTGCTGAATGTTGCCTCCTCTGGCAGGACTTTCATCCTCTGTCCAGTGAAGAGGGAGCTTCTCTGCCCACACAGGAGTCAGCGCCTTCCCAAAAAACCTTGTGCGTTTGCTTAAGTGCAATACCGCTTTGAGACCTGCTGCAATCAGATTTCAACACACTACCAGCCCAACCCACCACAGCACCCTACCAGAGTATGGCTGTGCTCCATGTGTGTTAAAAACACACAGCAACCTTTAAGCAAATTATTTAATTGAGCTTGCCCTGCAAGTCTCTTTTTTTGCAGAGGGGGGGGGGGGGGGGCGGCTTGATTGCAGAAGCCCTCATGTGGTCGTTGCTACTTCAAATGTCAATTCGAGGAGGAGGTGAAGATTACTAATGACCTTGCAGAAATGAAGGAGCACTGATTATAAACATTGAAAAGTGATGGTAATGTAAATAACCAGGTTCAAGGGAAACTGTTAGAAGATTAAAAAGGACAAAAGGAGCAGAGGGAACAATGCATGGAGGAAAGCGAGAGCATTGCCCTCATTTCAGATCTCAATTAAAATTCTTTTATTACTTGTATAATTTGGTTTGCTGTTTTCAGCAGACCATAAAAATTAGTTCGACATTTTAATCAGATGCAGTTCATTTACATTGTATTCAGTAGGTTAATTGATGTTAAACCCCACGCTGCCCTTTGAGTATTGAATGACCTTTGCCACTTTCGTATCTTTTCTATCACGCTGTCAATAGAAAATTGTGTTTTCAAAATGGTAATGGGATTTTAAAGTGGGATTTAGAATAGTGCTGAATAAATTTCTTGAAATAACCTGCAAAAAATATTAAATTTATATGTCGCTTTATTTTGAAAAGATCAGGCAGGGAGGCATTCCTTTAAGTGTTTGAGGTGGAATGGCCTGCAGGAAAAAATGATTTAATGAAGAGGCAGCTGCTACTCCTCATCAGATTGCAAAGCAGGTTGTGCTTTGACGCTGTAAGATCCTGAAATGTAAATGTGTCTGTATCTTCCTTGAACCAATTTGATACTCAAAATAGTTTTACTGTGATTGCATGTTGTGTGATATAATGAGAGAAATATTGGCACTTTAATGGAAAAGAAATTGATTTTAGGAATGAGCAATGCTATTAGCGCTGCCTATCCATTTAATTTACCTTCTGATTGTTGCCCGGTGAGGAGACGCAGAGCTCAATACTTTATTCCGTTGCCATTGTCCATCTGCAGGTTTGTGTACAAGTGGTCTCCCGGTTCCAAAGTGTCTGCCGTATGTCTGTATTTTGCCATTGGTTGACAGGTATATATTTCAGAACCCAGAGCTATGGGAAGAGTAGGATGTAGAAGAGAAGCTCAAGCGGATGGGAAAGAGTATGACATGAGGAGCGATTGACCAGGAGAGAATGTAAAGGAAAATATAATCCACACAGACATCTTTGCAAAAGCGTCGGATTTACCTGTCTCCTTTTTTTTGTGAGCTCCATATCCGCACCCACTTTGTCCCATGGTTGATGTATGATGCAGGACCTGAAGAGAATAGAGTAAAAATAAGGAAAGGAGCAGGATTATTTTTTGACTCTTCGCTGCCAAATCTATTTTTTTTTTAATTGTAGTTTAGGATTATCTTCATTGTTTCATTTGAAATTACCGTATTTGGGGGAGGGAATCAACCTTGACTACCTCATCCCTGTTTAATTTCCTCCCAATCTTTGACCTTCCAGCCCTATGAATAGTTTAGACGTACACCTGCTACAAGATAGTTCTGCGGCAGCAGAGATTGGGACTTCAAAGAAAGCCAACTGCCTCCACAAGCATTATCAGAGGTTGGCACATCAAAGGGATAAAGTTTTATTCCTTTCCTTCAGTTTGGACCCATCCCAAAGGAAATCCGACTTCTATACTGCTTGAAACTTTTTTGGGGAAAGTAAAGTCTTCTACAGACTACAGTCACAAACAAAATTCAGTGTTTCTTCCCCTAAGATTATACTTACTGGATTGCCTGTTAATTTATGATGCCTATTGAGACACATCTTTCAGGCAGCCTTTCCCTCTCCTCATCTTTTCAGTAAAGGCTCTCTTTGCCCCTAGCCACCCCAATTGCCCCACTCCCAGTTGTTTCAGCATGAAGGTTTGTCAAGACAGTTCAGACCTCACTTTGAATCTGTGTTCAGTTCTGCTTGGATAGATCGAGAAAGGGGCAAAAGACCCATTCCAAGTATAAATGTTAGAGAGACCCAAACTGTCCTATCGAAAGAAAAGCTCAAGTGGGACGTCATAGATACATAGAAGATAGGAGCAGGAGGAGGCTTTTTGGCCCTTCGACCTGATCCGCCCGCCACTCATCACGATCATGGCTGATTATCCAACTCAATAGCCTAATCCTGCTTTCTCACCGTATCCTTTGAGCCCATTCTCCCCACGTTGGACGAAATGATGAGGCAAATTGTGAATATTGGTTCAAATTTAATAAAGTTAGGAACATTGAATGTAAATTTAAATTGAGAAAAAATTTAAAATGGCTATTAAGAAAACCTATTATGCTCATTAAGGGATAATGTTTAGTGTGATATAGCGTGCATGATAGTGGGGTCCAAATCCTGGAGGGATGAGCTTTGATGCATCACGTGGTTTTCTCTCATCCTTAAATATAGTATAAAGATGGCAGGTGTATGAGCTGTTTGGGGATCAGTTTGGTGAGCAGGAAGCGGCCTGAACGCTTCTGATATTCTGTCTCTCCAGTTTTGGTAGCGTTCCATTACAGTGTTGAATTTTAAAAAATCTTACATAATTAGGCACGGCTGAGATCCGAGGTTCCAATATGCTTGTTAAAACAGCTGCGCTCCAGAGAAAGCATTATTTGATTGACAGCTTAGACACTCTGATCTCTGCTGTCAATTTCACAATATTTGTTTCCACCTATAATGTAGTTTCAAGAGTTTGCTTTTTTGTTGTTGACACTTTAAAGGGCCTGGAGGATGTACATTTGTATTAGCTTGCAGTGGAATTATTTTTTTAAAATTAGGAGAAAGTTATGATTGAATTACTTTTTTTTCCAAAGCATTTCAAAATATTTGTTTTGGGGACATTGTTGGAGTCTATAATGAAGGATAGGGCAACTGCAAACGACAAACATTTTCAGTTAATCAGGAAGACCCAGCATGGATTCATGACAGGTAGGTCATCCCTGACAAACCTCATTGAATTTTTTGAAGAACTGACTACGGTAGTGGACAGGAAAATATCTAAGATGTTGTTGTTTATATGGACTTCCAGAAGGCATTTGATAACATCCCACTAAGATAACTAAGATCGAAGCCCACGGAATTGAGGGCAATTTACTGACATGGCTGGGAAATTGGTTGAGTGGCAGGTGACAGAAAGTAGGGATAATGGGTAGGTACACAAATTGGCAGGATGTGACTAGTGGTGTCCCGCAGGGATCTGTGACAGGTCCTCAATTGTTCACATTCATTAGCTACTTGGATAAGGATATAGAAAGTCATATATTCAAATTTGCTAATGACACAAAGTTGGGTGGCACTGAAGACATTGTAGATGGCAGCATAAAATTACAGTGATATTGCTGGACTAAGTAAATGGGCAAAACTGTGGCAGATGGATTTCAATGTAAGCAAGTGTGAGGTTATCCATTTTATACCAAAAAAGGATGGATCAGGGTACTTTCTAGATGGTATGAAGCTAATTTCAGTGGACTCCAAAGACACCTGGAGGTTCAGGTGCAGAGATCTTTAATACCACAAACTAGTGCAGAAAGTAATCAAGAAGGTTAATGGAAAGGACTGGAGTGAAAGGATGCAGAAACTATGCTGCAGCTTTACGAAACCCTGGATAATCCCACTTAGTCATACAGGACTACAGCACAGAAAAGGATCTTCGGCCCATTGTTTCTGTGCCGGTCAAAAACAACCACCTAACTATTTTAATCCATTTTCCCAGCACTTGGCCCACAGTCTTGTATGCCTTGGCATCGCAAGTGCATATTTAAATACTTCTCAAATGTCATGAGGGTCTCTGCCTCCACCACCCTTTCAGGCAGTGAGTCCAAGGCTCCTACCATCCTCTGGGTGAAAAGATTTTTCCTTACATCCCCCCTCCTAAACCTCCTGCCCCTTATCTTAAATCTATGCCCCCTGGTCATTGATCCCTCCACCAAGGGGAAAGGTTTCTTCCTGCTCATTCTATCTCTGCCCCTCATAATTTTATATATCTCAATCACGTTCCCCCCTCAATCTCCTCTGCTCCAAGCAAAACAAACCCAGGCTATCCAATCTCTCTTCATAGCCAAAACTCTCCAGCCAGGCAACATCCTGGTAAATCTCCTCTGCACACTTTCAAGTGTTATCACGGTCTGTCTATATCCCCCTGTAATCTACGGCTCACCAATTTTTGTATCATCTGCAAACTTTCTGATCAAACCTCCTACATTCATGTCTAAATCATTCACATAAACCACAAACAGCAAGGTATGTTTTTTTTTACTTGCATATCTGCTCTTCTATTTCTCTCTGACTCTTTGGGGGCCTATAAAACACTCCCAGCAATGTGATTGCTCCTTTTTGGTTTTTAAGTTCTACCCTTATGGTTTCAGTTGAAGAGCCTTCTAAGATGTCGTCCCTCCTTATTGCTGTAATTGATTCCCTGATTAAAATGGCGACACCCCCCTTTTATCTCCTTGCCTATCTTGCCTCAAGATCCTGTATCCTGAAATATTGAGCTGCCAATCCTGCCCCCCCCCCCCACACTCAACCATATCTGAGTGACAGCAATGATATCATACTGCCATGTTTTAAATAATGCCCTCAATTCATCCACCTTGTTCTTCAGACTCCTGCATTAAAATAACTGCCATACAAACTCCCTTGTGACTTAACTGGTCTCAACATTCTATGCCTTCCTAACTCATTTGATGTCTCTTCTAATTTTGGAGTACTGTGAGCAGATCTGGGAATCACACTGTAGGAAGGATATTTTGGCCTTGGAGTGAGTGCACAGGTTTACACGAATGGTAACTGGACTTCAGGGGTTAAGTTATGAGGAGAGACTATGCAAATTAGGCATGTTTCCTCTGGAATTTAGAAGTTTATGGGGTGATCTGATTAAAGTCTTCACGAAATTAACAGGAAAACACAGGGTAGATAAAGATAAACTATTTCCAATGGTTGGGCCCTTTAGAACTAGGAGGCATATTCTAAAAATTAGGGCCAGACCATTCAGGAGAGATGTTCGGAAGCACTTCTACACACAGGCTGGCAGAGGTTTGGAACTCTCTTCCACAAATGGCAATTGATGCTAGATCAGTTATTAATTTTAAATCTGAAATAGATCAACTTTTGTTAAGCAAGGGTACTAAGGGAAATGGGCCATCCGCAAGTGTCTGGAGTTAGGCCACAGGTCAGCCATGATCTCAGTGAATGATAGAGCCAGCTCGGGGCTGAATGGCCTACTCCTGTTCCTGTGTTCCTATTTTTGCAGATCCTATTGTCACTATAGGGTTCATTGGATCGAGACAGTGCGTAATCCAGGCATGGAAGAGCCATAACTTGGCATGTGGAGTGGGGGCTTGAGGGACTATGGGGGTGGATGGAAGGAAGTGTTTTGCGTAGAGGAGGCCATATGGATATGGGATGGCATGGGTGAGAAGTATGGGGGTGTAACTTCCTTCCAAAGCAGGCGGACCAAGCTGGGAATTTATCCAACTCCGATACCTGTCGACCAGGAGGCCATATATTTTGATGTTGTCAATGATGTATTGCTGTCACCTGTGGAGAATGTCAGAAAATACAATTGGGGAGATGTCCGTCACACTCGAGAAGAAAATCATTATAACTCCTTTGTGACATGTGGGCCATAAAGATGTTACTTATGCATGGAATGGGTACACATGCATGGAATGCATTGAGTATTCTAAGGTTCATAAATTATATGTGTGCTGTATGTACCAGAGGCCAGTTAAATAATTCAATCAGAAATTAACAAAAATAAACTAATTGGAAATTAAGCAAAGTGACTACACTTCTAAGAATGTACGCTCTCATCTTGGAACCATGCCAGTGAATTGACTGCTCAATATGATGTACCTTCATTTATGGATATATTAGAATGTTTTATGGTTCGACCAAAATTTTGTATCTATACGTTTCTTTTGGTCCCCCCCCGCTGCCTTCCTCCCGAAGCATTCGTGTATCTAATAGTGGGAGTGACACCACCTAGTTCATAGGATGGGCACCGATGGGCTTTTTTACAATCTTCCTTTTATCCAATATTCAGAACACCATGATTCGTGCATTCAGCTGCCTGGACCCAAAAGTTTGGAATTCCTGGGCAGCACGGTGGCGCAGTGGTTAGCATTGCAGCCTCACGGCGCCGAGGTCCCAGGTTCGATCCCGGCTCTGGGTCACTGTCTTTGTGGAGTTTGCACATTCTCCCCGTGTTTGCGTGGGTTTCGCCCCCACAACCCAAAGATGCGCAGGCTAGGTGGATTGGCCATGCTAAATTGCCCCTTAATTGGAAAAAATGAATTGGTACTGTAAATTTATTTTTTTTTATACTCTAGAATTCCCTCCTTAAAACTCTCTGCAGCTTTACTTCTTTAAGACGCCTCTTTGATCAAGGATTTGGTCATCTGTCCTAATATCTCTTTATGTGACTCTCGTTGGATTCTGACTGAGAACGCTCTTGTGAAGCATCATGGGACATTTTTCTACATTAAATGCAAGTTGTTGTGTTCTTGGGATATGAAAATCAATCCAGCAACAATAAATGGAAAGTGATTTGATGCATTAGCATTCTACCCTTGGATTTTGAATGCACTACTACCATTGCTTGGTACAAGCGGCTTTTTTGAGTGATATTTGAAATAACCTGACCATGCAAACTCTCCATTAAGTGAGGTCTTATGTCATGTGCGATTGTTGTATTCAGATACACACATTAAAAGAATTATCTCCTGTCAACAGAGATCAAAAGAATCATTATCTGCAATGTATTCTAAATCAATACTGAAGGTTCTCAGTGGGAGTATTCAACTGAGAGATTCTGAGGATGAAAGTAAAGCAATGAAGCTTCATTCTTGTGGTTCATGATGTGTATTGTTCTGTACTGATTGTACGCTCTTAATTTCCTTGTAATTCTGATTTAGAATTATAATTCCCCTATTAACCCTGCTGTGAATTAAGTGACCATGTTATTCTGTAGTGGTGACATTATAATAACTTCAGCTCTACATTGTTCTCGAATATTTTCCAACTTCTGAAAGTGGTGACTCTTGCTGGGATACAGCAGTTCTGCAGTACCTCGCTCACAAAGTGGCTATTCCTTGTACATGAGCCACGACAATGAGTGGTCAGTTAGCTATTCAATCATGAGAGCTGCAATGCTAACCCTGCTTCACTGCTCTCCATTTCTCAACCACCTTCACTGCTTTTCACTTCAGTCTCTGGGGACTGCCATTAGCACTCTTTCCCCTTGATTTCTTTGGCCATTAGCACCCAGTTTCCCTGGGTTTCTGTGGCTATGACTCATCTTTCATTCCCACTCCACAGTATAAATATTTCCCACTTTCTCTGTCTGTTAGCTTTGACAAAGAGTCATCGGACTTGTTATGGGCCAGGGTTTAGAGAACCCCAAAGTGTATCATGGAGTTCATCTGGCCCACAACTTTTAATAGATTGTGGTATGGGGAGCACACGGCCCACTCTACAGGTGTGGTACAGCAGAAATGGAAAAGTATTTTTTATAGCAAAACAATGTTTATTCTATGAACTCAAGTTAACCTTTTAAAACATACAGTGAACATCTTCGCAACCATTAATTCAAATACAACCCCCAAATAATACAACACTAAGTAATCCTTTAAGCTTTCCTTTTAACACCCATAAGACTTAAAACACCTTTTACCAGAAGCACATCAGGTTAAAGTCACTACTGTTATTAGTTTTAAATCACCAGGATCGATTTACAGTCTTTAGATTACAGAGAGAGACTCTAATACACCTTCTGGCTGTGACTGCAGCTATCCAGCTCCAACACTGAAAACAAAACTAAAGCACACCCTGCTGCTGTTTGTGATCAGGAGTGGTGTATTTTGGGCTGTTGCTCATTTTGATATGGGATTAAGTCATCCAATCTGCAGCCGGCCATCAAGGAGAAGAACTGGCCGTAGGTGGTGTTTGGTCAAATCCGAGCTCTTGCGCACGCCCCCTCCATCTAACAGCACAGGCTTGGGAATGGGAAATCTTCCCAGTTGTCCTCTAGACCAGGCAAATTAAGGCGGATGCTGGAATCTGGTAGAAAAACAGAAAATGCAAGAAAATCTCAGCAGGTCTGACCGCAGCTGTGGCGAAACAGAACTAACTTTTTAAGTCTGGATGACGCTGACAAAGAGTTATCCTGACGCGAAACGTTAGTTCTGTTCTCTGTCAACGGATGCTGTCATACCTGCTGAGAGTTTCCAGCAATTTCTGTTTTTGTGAAGGGAATGATTCTGTTTTGTTAAATATAATCAAATAAAGAAGAAAACAAAATACGTTTGTGGGAGTGAAACAGCTCTTGAGTCTTTTTTTTAATCAACAGAATCAACAGAGTTGTGAACAGACCTTTATGGCATTTAATAATAATCTTTATTGTCACAAGTAGGCTTACATTAACACTGCAATTAAGTTACTGTGAAAAGCCCCTAGTCGCCACAATCCGTCGCCTCTTCGAGTACACGGAGGGAGAATTCAGGATGTCCAAATTACCTAACAGCACATCTTTCGGGATTTATGGGAGGAAACCGGAACACCCGGAGGAAATCCACGCAGACACTGGGAGCATGTGCAGACTCTGCACAGTGACCCAAGCCTGGAAATAAACCTGGGACCTTGGCGCTGTGAAGCAACTGTGGCCTTTTGAATTTCAGGCTTTAATTTTAACAAAATATCAGCAATGTCTTCAGTTTGTGTGAACAAAGAACAAAGAAAATTACAGCACAGGAACAGGCCCTTCGGCCCTCCCAGCCTGCACCGATCCAGATCCTTTATCTAAACCTGTCTCCTATTTTCCAAGGTCTACTTCCCTCTGTTCCCGCCCATTCATATACCTGTCTAGATGCTTCTTAAATTATGCTATCGTGCCCGCCTCTACCACCTCCGCTGGTAAAGCGTTCCAGGCACCCACCACCCTCTGTGTAAAAAAACTTTCCACGCACATCTCCCTTAAACTTTCCCCCTCTCACCTTGAAACCGTGACCCCTTGTAACTGACACCCCCACTCTTGGGAAAAGCTTGTTGCTATCCACCCTGTCCATACCTCTCATAATTTTGTAGACCTCAATCAGGTCCCCCCTCAACCTCCGTCTTTCCAGCGAAAACAATCCTAATCTACTCAACCTTTCTTCATAGCTAGCACCCTCCATACCAGGCAACATCCTGGTGAACCTCCTCTGCACCCTCTCCAAGGCATCCACATCCTTCTGGTAATGTGGCGACCAGAACTGCACGCAGTATTCCAAATGTGGCCGAACCAAAGTCAACTGTACAACTATACAACTGTAACATGACCTGCCAACTCTTGTACTCAATACCCCGTCCGATGAAGGCAAGCATGCTGTATGCCTTCTTGACCACTCTATCAACCTGCGTTGCCACCTTCAGGGTACAATGGACCTGAACTCCCAGATCTCTCTGCACATCAATTTTCCCCAAGACCCTTCCATTGACCATATAGTCTGCTCTTGAATTTGATCTTCCAAAATGCATCACCTCGCATTTGCCTGGATTGAACTCCATCTGCCATTTCTCTGCCCAACTCTCCAATCTATCTATATTTTGTTGTATTCTCTGACAGTCCTCCTCGCTATCTGCAACGCCACCAATCTTAGTATCATCTGCAAACTTGCTAATCAGACCACCTATACCTTCCTCCAGGTCATTTATGTAGATCACAAACATCAGTGGTCCGAGCACGGATCCTTGTGGAACACCACTAGTCACCCTTCTCCATTTTGAGACACTCCCTTCCACCACTACTCTCTGTCTCCTGTTGCCCAGCCAGCTCTTTATCCATCTAGCTAGTACACCCTGAACCCCATACGACTTCACTTTTTCCATCAACCTGCCATGGGAAACCTTATCAAACGCCTTACTAAAGTCCATGTATACGACAGTGTTTAGAAATTACTTGAACAAAAACAAATCTGTGGGCCTGTTTGGAAAAAGTCTCATTGCTCCATTTCCTTTTTGGATGCCTTGTGACCATAAGCGGGTGCTGTAAAAATGGAGAGTGCCTGAGGTCTTTCCCAGTGATAAAGCCGGGATGGAGCTGCACCAGAGAAGGCTGAATACCAACGGAGTCTCTGAACAAATCAACTGCCTTTGTGCACCAGCTTTTCCTGTGGGTGTTTTGTTTCATCTTCCGTGAAATGTTGCATTAGGCATGCGGGTACCCTCTTGGAACAGCAGAACAGCGTACCGGTGTATTTTGGTTATGAAATTAACTTTAGTCGATAATGAAATTAAGAAATTGGAAAGTGAAATTGGGGGAATTTGCCTGTAGACGTCTGCATCTGAATAGATGTTGTAGTGTGATACCATGTGCACATTTTCTTGAGATTTAATTGACCTTTTCTTATGTATTAAAAAAATAAAAAATCTTTGGTACATTATAAGGGGTTTCATTTTGAAATGAATATTTTCAACAAGACAATCTCCTCTCAATACATTGGAGCATCCTCCTTATTTCATTTTGGCTTGTCTGGAAAGCACAGTGCAACCTCTGTTTGTCCTGCTGGACGTCCTTTTGTTTTGCTCAATCTGCTTTCATCATCAGATGTTCCTTAATTAACTCGGCGGGGGGTTATAGTGTTTGCTTGGGTTCATTCTTTATCATTATACATGTTTTGAGCATTTTTATTCTGTGGCTAAAAACTCTGACTGCCGAGATCAATTCCTGCAGGGATAAAGATGAACTGATTACATTCTGAACACAAACATATTAAAAGCACAACACACACATTGAATACAGGGAATAATGGTGTTTCTGGTTTTTAAAAAGCTCCTGTTAAATGTGTTAATTATGTGCAATCACTGGCAAATAACCATGTGCCTCCCACACAGTGCTGCTGCACAACATATTCTTTCGCACTCATTGAATCGCATTCTCGCTCATGACTAGTTTTTATAAAGGTCATTCCTGATCCAGCTTTTGCCCGATTGCAGGCTCTACCTGATGCACTAAGCTTGATTATCCTAAAAATTGAAGTTAAATGGCTCTCGGTGGGTAGGTGCACCGTGTGATGTACCATTGAGTCTTTTGCACCAGGAAGATTTCAGGGTCATTCCCTGGTCCAGGTGAATTAGCTAATCTCAGCATGGCTGCCAGGGGATGATGCAAATATAATCAATCTACCTGGGGATTGAGTTTCCACTGCAGATTGCTGATTATTCTGCATCCATGGAACCATATGGAATTACAGGCCCCTGTTTTTGGCTGATCCACGTGTCTGATGGCTTGAGTTGCTCCCTTAACAGAGGAAAGGTAAAGGAAGAAATATGGAAATTTAGGGTGGGGTTAGCAAAAAGACACACTCCAATTTTATCATAGCAATCCTTATTAGTGTCACAAGTAGGCTTACATTAACACTGCAAGGAAGTTGCTGTGAAAATCCCCCAGTCTCCACACTGCGGCGCTTGTTCGGGATAGCAAGGAACCTGGGTAACAGCTCACATATTGAGGTGTGGAGAGATTTTAACTCCCCAGCCTCAACAGCACATCCAAACCTGACTTCCCTTCATGAACCAGCAGAAATTACTGATTGAGGATATCTGAAGTGTGTTGTAAAACATGCCTTTTCTGGGCCTCCTCTGTCCTTCGATCCAACCTCCAGGTTTGCACAAACTGGAGCCATCACCGGTGTCCTCTGCTCAGGCCTCCGGTTAAAGTGGCAGGCGGGGCCTGATGATCAGATCAAAGTCTGATTTGCATATTTATTAGTAAAGTTCTGGCTCAGGGAAAATGATCAGAACAGGCGGGGAAAGGGGTGTTTTTTTAAAAATAATAATAATCCACCTTGTTTGTCCCTGTGCCTGATTTCTGCTAGGTGCAGGGAGTCAAAATCAGAGGCACAGTGATTGGGAGGGAGTGCCTTAATGTTGTATTGTTCACCAGTCATGGTCTGGGCTAACACCCATCTACTGTACGAGCTGATATAAAAGACCACAAATGTGCCAGCCTTAATTTGTAGTTAATATTCCATGCGTACATGTTATAAAATATTATGATAGTGAATAACAACATCATGAGATGTTGTCCTCTGCCTTGGATATCACACGACTAAAGCCAAGTGATTTACAAATACATTTCCTTTCACAGAAAAAGCTACAATTGTTGGAAATGAGAATGGGGCCATGCTAGAAATCCACAGGAGACCCATCAACATAGATTACATCTGTTACATTGACCCATCCCTTCTCTCTCTTCAGACGCTGTTAAACCTGCTGTGCATTTCCACCACTTTCTGCTTCTTCTTGCTTTTTTTAACACTCTATAAGTTCAGTTGCAAAACTCTCATCAAACCTTCCTAGTATATTAATATGCAACCTTTCTTTCCCCAGATACATCGAACGGAAAGCTTTCTTGGACAGAGTCGATCACCGGCAGTTTGAGTTGGAACGTGACATCCGGCTCAGTAACATGAAGCCGTGACAATCTCTCCGAAGTATGTTGTTTAATGTAAATGTATATCTGATCAACTCAGCACCAATTACCAGTGCCCCAGGACTGTGACTGTCCCACACGTTCTGTAAGCAATGTCCAGCCTTTCCTGTGGACTCCATTGTATTTTTAATTGTTAACTCTATGTTAAAGATAAATGTTTTTTAAAAAATGATCAATAGATAGTTGGATAGTGACTAATAGTGGGTCGTGGGACTTTTTTTTATTTTTTAATGACTGCGGCAAGTTCAATGAGGTGACAAAGATCATTGCATGTTATACAACTTCATACTTGGGCTACTTTACATCGATGTTATTTGGTGACAGTACTGTTCGCTTTTGTTCTACAAGGACAAAAATTTGTACTTTAGTTCTGTGAATACTTTAAATATCTGCAATCTGAATCATGACATTGCCAATGTGTCTATACAAATTAAAATGAAAGTTAATTTGACCTCGAGTCATTGTTTCGATCTTTTTTGCACGTTCAGCTTTATATAATACTCGTACACAACTGTATATTGTCACTTTACTATTTGAACACTAAATATTACAAAAATGTAATATCAGCAGGTTTGATAAATTAATGTAGAAAATAACAATTTAACATTTTGATGGGAAAATGAGAATTAAAGTGTAAAACTGACAACTCATTTTAGGGCACACTTGGTTCTTTGTAGACCGCAGACAACCAGTTGCCCATCCATGTACATTTTTACATACCTCACATTTTTAATCATTGCAAAGAATTTTAATATTGAATGGCATCGTCTTAGCGATCTGACAGTACTAGTGCTGGGCCTGGTATTGGTAAGGATTGGAAATGCGTTGGAATGGGTCCATCTACACTATGAGCGGTATTAATAATTATTTTGGGCAGTTATCACAGGCTGAATTGGTCACAGTTGCAAAGGTGACCCCCATCCCAAAAGCAACATCAGCTCATGATAATTGCTTGATTACATTTTCAACACTATAAGCCACGGAGGAGCTATTTAAGGGAAATCTAGATAAGTTCAGGAAGAAGAAAGGAATCTCAATAGGGTAAGATGCAATAAGGTGAGAGGAGGCTCATGCGAAACATAGAACTACATAGATGTGTTGGGATGAATAGGCTCTTTGTGTTGTCACACTTTATGTAATCTATTGGTTAATCCAGTTGGACAGCATATTGCTGCACCACAGAGTGTGAGGATGTAACTTTATCCCTGCGATTTCCCCATCTGGTGGATGTGCTGCCAGAAACAAGGTGGCAGCCAGGGAAGAATCAAAAAACCAGAGCCAGGAGTAGAATTCCTTTCTTCAACTTTGTTTCAGCCTTCATAATGTAACCTTGGCGAGCTGACTTGGCTCAGCTAGCTGCACGGTGCTTTAAGTCTAAAGGTTGTCTGCATATTTTACCATCAAGTCCTGGTTGGCACCACGGAGGGATTGCTGCAATGTCAGAGGTGCCGCTTTTTGATATATCTTATCCAAAGCCCTATTTGCCTTTCTGACTTGATCATATTCCATCATCCCTTCAACTGGAGTAACTCCTTTTCCAATACAATGGTGGAAGTACTATCAGTATAAGAGGTGCAGTGGTGCACAGAAAAGACCCACCACCGCCTTTTCATCAACCACAGATGGACAGTTAATGAAACCTTGCTGGCATCTTCCATATTGCAAGAAAAAAAAAAATAAGAAGAAAGTAACAGTTAGAGGTGAAGTGAGGCAGTGTTTTAGAACTGCTGCTCAGTACAACCGTTCACCACTGCCTCTTTTCTCCTCTTTCCCCGCCCCAACCCATCCACACAGAGCTCCCAGCCTAAGCTATGCCATTAGGAGTAGGGAGACCTGCCTGCAAAAATAATTATTCGGAGCCTTACCACATCAACCCAGATGTCATCAAATGAATATCAACTGTTTGAGAGTTCCAGATTCCTGACTCAAGCTGGTGAGTGAACGGGAGTGTGGTGGGGGGAGGGGCTGCAGTCAATGGAGCCTGGTCGGACAGGTTTTGATGGGTCTAAGAAGTGTGAAAAGTGGGGGAAGGGACCGATACTGGGTGCGGTGTTTTCAAGATGTGGAGATGCCGGCGTTGGACTGGGGTGAGCACAGTAAGACGTCTTACAACACCAGGTTAAAGTCCAACAGGTTTGTTTCAAACACTAGTGTGGTGAATTCATACTGTATTGTAATTCACACTGTATTGCATTGCATTGTATTATGCCCTTGTGGGCTGTGTATGTGAGCCGTTGCGCGGCTCTGCCCATAGGGGGAGATGAGGAGCTTATACAGGGTTCCACCCTTGGCTCCGCCCATGGCCCCTCCCACTACGGGAAGTATAAAGTGCTGCAGCCATGAGCCTGCTCTCAGTTCTTCTGGTCGCAGGCAGGCTCAGTTGTAAGACTATTAAATCCACAGTTTACTTCCAATCGTGTCTCTAGTGAATTGATGGTCACATCAACTAGCTTTCGTAGACTGCTCCTTCCTGAGGTGAATGAAGAGGTACCTCTTCATTCACCTGAGGAAGAAGAAGTGCTCTGAAAGCTAGTGTTTGAAACGAACATGTTGGACTTTAACCTGGTGTTGTAAGACTTCTTACTGTGTTTTCAAGAGGAAGTGGATGGGGAATTTGGGAAATAGAAGAAGGGGTTCGATGGCAACATTGGGACGGGCCCAGTGGGCAGGGCCTGGAGTTTTGATGATGGCGGATAGGTGGAGATGGGGGGGGGGGGGGGGAGAGAGAGTGTGAGAGACCCCGGTCAGAATACTTAGGTTTGGGGGTGCCAGTGAAGAGGTAAAGGGTGTTTGCACACCTAAAAAGCGTAAAGGCCGATGTTGTCATACTACAGCCTTGGTTCAGCAGCTCTGCACCAAGCATCTGAAGGGGAAAGATCGGGTGAGGCTCAGGAAAGGCTGGGTGAGCCAAGTATTTCATTCGGGGTTTGACAGTAGGTTGCAAGGGCAGCAGTTATGGTGGGTAAGAGAATGAGGTTCCAGATGGAGACTGTGGGACGGTAGATATGTGATAGTAACAGGGACGTTGGAGGGGCGGTTGGTAGGGTTGGAAAGTGTGGATGGCCCTAACTGGGGTGATAGAGGATTTGTGAGGAAGGTGCTTGAGGCCATCCAAGTCTTGGTTTTGCACAAACTAATAGTGGAAGGGGATTGCAATCTGGTGCATGAGCGAAGGATGGTTAGGTCACAGCTGTGCTCACTTGCCCTGTCCGGGGGGGGGTGCTGACTGGGCTTATGAGGGAAATGAGAGGTTCTCACACCTGAGGGAGTGGAATTATTCGTTTTCCTCCTCGGTCCACGGGATTTATTTGAGGATAGACCTTTTTGTAGTGGGGAAGGCATTGCTGTCAGGGCTTATGGGATCAGAGTATTTGGCGATAGCAATTTTGGTTCACGTGCCTCATTGGGTGGACATGGTGCTGGAGAAGGGGGTGGCGCAGAGACCGGGGTTGAGAATGGATGTGGGGTTGCTGGGGGACTGAAGTTTTTGTGAGAAGATCGGGAAGGAGTACGTGGGTTTTAACTGTACGGGGGAATATCGCAGATGTGGTATGGGGAGACCCTGAAGGCGGTAGTGAGGGGGGATAAAATGGAGAGGGAAGAGCATCAAAGGCTTATAGGGGAGATGTTGGAGGTGGACAGGAGGTACTCAGGGCATGTAGATCTGGCCCTTTTGGACAGAAGAAGGGAGCTTCAGGTTCACTTTGATCGGGTGCCCATGGGAAAGGTGGTGCGCTAACTGAGGTGGGCGATATATAAATATGGCCAACCTTAGAGGGAGATGGTGGCGAGGGGAATTGTCCAGGTTCAGGATAGGACAGGAAAAATGGTGGTGGCCCCGGACGAGATTAATAAGGCGTTTGAGGAGTTGTATGAAAATTTGTTAGGGTCAAAGCCAACCGGGGAGGATCAGGGGATGCGGGAGTTCCTGGATGGATTGGAGTATCTGAGGCTGGAGGAGGAGGATAGGGCCTCCACATGCACAGGGCTGAGCCTTCTGCAGCTGAAGGTAGTGCACAGAGTGCACGCAACCAGATCACAAATAAGTGTGTTCTTGCCAAAGGTGGAGCCCAAATGTGAATGGTGCCAGGGAGGCCCGGCCAACCACACCCACATGTTCTGGTCCAGCCCCAGACTCGGCAGGTACTGGACAGCCTTTTTCAAGGTGAAATCCAAAGTTGTAGGGGTGGGAGAGTAGCCAGGCCAGCTAGTGGCGTTCTTCAGCGTTTCGAAGCAGCCAGAGCTCTTTAGGGGAGACGGGCAGACACCCTAACCTTTGCCTCCCTTATCGTCTGAACAACGTGGAGGGACATAAATGGGGGGCGGGGTGGGAACGCACCAAGGCGAACGCAGAGCAAGCAGGATAGGGGAGGCAGAAGGGACAATGTGCCAAGACACACATGGGAGCGGTCACAGCAGGGAACCCGAAGCACGCACGGCTGACGCCAAATATGCGCACACACACACACACACACACACACCTCCACCACCCCCTCAGCATGTTCTCACGCCAGGGGGCAACAGGGGCATAAATAAAGTACGGTTGTGACAGCCAATTCCCAGGGGCTCAAACAGCCCATTCCTGTACATAGGTCCATTTGCGCAATTGTATAAAGGTTTGTCTGTCCCTCAATATTTCCATTAGTGTACCCATTTTGTAAACTCCTGTTTTTCTTTCTTCATTAATTTTATTATTGTGTATTATCCATAACAAATGTCACTAAATAATTATTAAACCAAAAAAAAGATTTTTTTTAAAAGGTAGCCAGCACCTTTTAAATGGGAGGTGCTCGCTTACTGGAGACAGCAGGGAAACTTGGGTAAATGAGTGGGCAGGTCAGGTAGGGGCACCGGGTTTTATCTGACACTGTATTGGAGGCCGTGGTCCAGGCTTTAGTCAGGCTTGTGTCCTGGTTGCCTACAAAGGAGCCCAATCCAATATAATGATTTACACACCACCTGCTGGGGTGGAGTGCACCTATATCATCCATCACATTGGATGTTTAGGTGTAAACAAGGATAATGCCGATGGAGTTCCCGGCCACACTCTCTGGTGTGACCGTGTTGCCGTTTGTCAATAGACTAGTGGAGGTTAAACAGTTCTTTCCATTTTGTTTCCAACTCATGACAGATAGCACTGCAATCATGCAGAGCTGCTGAACCAAGCCTCCATTACCCAACGACATGTGGCAGACAGTATGAATGATTGAGAAACAATGGCAACCACAAATGCTGCAAACATATGTATTGTGAGCTGAAGTAGGCCACTCAGCCCCTCTAGCCTGCTCCGCCATTCAATAAGATCATGGCTGATCTGATTGCAACGTCCTCCTGGTAACCTTTCACCCCTCGTTTATCAAGAGTCTTATCTCTGCCTTAAAAATATTCAGATTCTGCTTCCACTGTCTTTTGAGGAGAGTTCCAAAGACTCACAACCTTATAAGAGAAAACATTTATCCTCGTCTCTTTTAAATGGATGACCTCTTGCTGTTAAACCATGATTCTGTTTAGCTCACTGGACTAAATCGCTGGCTTTGAAAGCAGACCAAGGCAAGCAGGCAGCACGGTTCGATTCCCGTAACAGCCTCCCCGAACAGGCGCCGGAATGTGGCGACTAGGGGCTTTTCACAGTAACTTCATTTGAAGCCTACTCGTGACAAGCAATTTTCATTTCATTCTCCTACAAGGGGAAACATGCTCTCCACATTCACCCTGTCAGTACCCATCAGAAACTTAAAAGATTTTGATCAAGTCGCCTCTTACTCTTCTGAACTCCAGGAGGTAGGGTGGCAAGGTGGCACAGTGGTTAGCACTGCTGCCTCATGGCGCCAAGGAACCGTGTTTGATCCTGGTCCCGGGTGGAGTTTGCACATTCTCCCCGTGTTTGCGTGGGTCTCACCCCCACAACCCAAAGATATGCAGGGTAGGTGGATTCGCTGCGCTAAATTGCCCCTTAATTTAAAAAAAACTCCAGTGGGTACAAACCTAACGTGTCCAACCTTTCCTCCAAAGATATCCTGCCCAGATGAAAAATTCAACACTCTCAACCAGTGATAAGATTTTCCTTGCCAGCACTTCTGTTTTGTTACTCTCTACAAAATGTAAGGACAATTGACCACCAGACTATCCGCAAATTACTGCTGTCAGACAGCTTCTGTGGAGAGAGAACAGAGCTAATGTTTCCAGTCTGGGTGACTCTTTGTCAAAGGCAGAGGGAATTGGAGATAGCATATGATGTATACCTTTGTGTGGGGGAGGAGGGAGCGTGGAGAAGTGGGGCTGGATAGAGGGCAGGGAAAAGACGGGGAATGTAAATGGTGGTGATCAAGGCTAAGAAGGGTGGTGATACTGGCACAATAAGAGATCAGAATGTGTTAGTGGCAGAACAAAGATAAGCAGTGTGTCAAAGAGCACCATGGAATAGGGAATAGATGGCCCTGGTGGGGAGGCAATGGTGAGGGGAAAACAGATCGATGGAAGAAATGAAAAAGAATTGATAGAAATAAAAATGGGGTGAAGGTGGAGGAGCGAGTTCTCCGTCTAACCACCAGACCTCTTGACTCCAGAAACTGCCAGGAGCAAAGAAGGACTAACTCATTATGCAAGGAGGGTGCTAAGTACAACCTATCAGTTTCAATAGCATCTTCTTAGCTTTGACAATGGGAGATCAAAGCTCCTTTGTTAATATTGTAAGAGTCCTTCCTGTTTAGTCCCTTTGTTCCCATTTCCTTTTTATTGTTTGGTCCGTGGATCAATAAATGGGATGTGCCTTTAAGTAGAGAGAATAAAGCAGTAAACTCAAAGTTTGAAACCGCCTGCTTGCTAGGATACTGTATTCTTAGGTGTTGTGTTTGGGAGAAGGGGAAGCCCCAAACTCTTTGGCATCAAGTAGATGGGAGGAACAGGTTTTGGGGGGAATCAGTTTGATTGGTTAACTGGCAACCAATGGGTTGGCCAGGGACAATGTTCTGTCTGACAACATTCAGTTATTGGTTCCTTTAGGGTGATGTTTCTGAGAGAACCTTCCAGAAGTGAAGGGAGCAGTTTTCTCTCAGCTACCTGCTGTCTAAATGGAAGCTGAAGATCTTATGTATATCAAAACCAGAAGCTTTCTGCTCTTCAGGGGCTTAAGTAAAAGAACTGATCTGTGGTTTTGAAAGCAATGAGTGTCTGGAAGTAGACGACCTTTCCTGAGAACATCATATCAAGTCTGGGATAAAGGAAGTACCAAACTGGAAGCCTGAACTTCAGAAAGACATTGACTGGAAGTCACCCCTGTGAATCAAAGATCCGCATCCTTTTATTTTATTAATATTTTCTTTCCCTGTCCGCCACCCTTTCCACTTAATGTGATTTTAGTGTGAAAAGCCAGGGGGATTGGGAAATAGGTAGTAGATGGCCAGCTACAATTTCTGTCTTTAATCAAAGATACTGTTCATAATAAAGGTTATACGTGTTTTAAAATTACAAACCTAGTGACTGTATTGGACTCAACCAAAGACCTCGGGTATTTAAATAAATCTAATTTCATTGGGTTTGTGATGCCAGGTAGCGTGGGGCTGGAATTGACCATGCACTAGCCCAGTGCATCGTAACAATATGAATTTTCCTTCAATGTGTGCCAATAGTCAGCTGTCTGTCACATGGTCAAGGCCCTGTGTGTGAAAGGCTATGATTATAAGCTTGTCTGTTTGTACAGCAAATTAGTCTGCAGAAAGTTACATCCAGAAAATTTTACAGAATGTAACATCATCTCTCTCTCGCTGCTGTTCACAAGTTGTGATGCTGACTCTTGCATTTTTGAATTCATCAGAGTGATAGAGAATTTTAATCGACAGGAACTTCAAGTATCATACCATCCACTTTGGAAAAAGACGGATTGTAATTTAAAGGAGTCGGCCATCAGAAAAACAACTCGCTTACATCGGCCACAACAACCCGGAATGTTTAGCTAACCACAGGCACATCAAAACATATATTTCTGTTTTTTACTTCTGGTCTTTAACTCTTATCAATTCCACCTCCTACATCCTGTAACTTGTTCTGTTATGCCTGCTAGTGTATGTGTGTGTGTTGTAGGATTCAGGATGTGTTTTTACCCTTTTAGTAAGTCTTATACTTTTACCTCAACTAACTCCTTCTTAGTTTGAGATCTGGTTGGCGTATTTCTTCATATAGTTTTACATTTGATCAAATAATAATAATCTTTATTGTCACAGGTAGGCTTACATTAACACTACAATGAAGTTACTGTGAAAAGCCCCGAGTCGCCACATTCCGGCGCCTGTTCGGGTGCACTGAATTCAGAATGTTCAAATTACCTAACAGCACGTCTTTCGGGACTTGTGGGTGGAAACCAGAGCACCCGGAGGAAACCCACGCAGACACAGGGAGAACGTGCAGACTCCACGTAGACAATGACCCAAGCTGGAATCGAACCTCGGACCCTGGAGCTGTGAAGCAACAGTGCTAACCACTGTGCTACCGTGCTGCCCATTACATACAGAATTGTGGGGAAAATAGCAACTTTTTCAAAATTCAGACTCTGTTATAACGAATCTCCGGGGTGAAACGAGAGGAATTTACTCATCCCTCCGGACTTGGTCGGAACTCACACAGCATTTCATCTTTTGTAGAAGCTTCCTGTAGAAGTCACAAATTACACTCCTTGACTGTAGTAATGGTGCATCAACCTCCTTCAACCTTTGAAACCAGTTTCATCCAATGCCTCATCCCCCTGCCTCCTTATCTTTGTAATCTCCTCTACGTCTTAAACCCATCTTTCGGACTTTAGGTTCCGTTAACTCTAACTTCTTGTGCATTTGCCCCATCTTTGGCAGTCAGCTTGCAGTTGTCCCAGGCCCCACCCCCTGGAATTATTCCCCCTAATCTCCTCTGTGTCTCTGATTCCCTTTGCTCCTTTAAGACCCTGATTAAGACCAATCTCTTTCACAAAGGTTTTGGTCTCCCCTCCTAATCACTTATTTGGGTCAAGATCGATTTTATCCCCCCTTTCCATAAAATGCTTCAAAACATTTTTCTACAGCAGAGGGAGTTCCCCACAATTATCCACTTACATTCCTGGAAGACTGAAATAGCAGGAGATGGTGAACCAACACACGTTAAAGATATCGTGACAACTGGCACAGCCTTACTTGATTGTTTCTGTAATTAATACAACAGCAGCAGGAGTAGGCTATTCAGCCCCTCGAACCTGCGCTGCCATTCAAAAAGGTCATGACTGATCTAATATTGACCTTAACTCCACCTTCCTTCCTAGACCTCGTAACCCTTGACTCCCTTTTGTGATCAAAAATCTGTCTAATTCAGCCTCGAATATATTCAATGATCCAGCCTCCACTGTTCTCTGTGGAACAGAATACCAAAGACTTAATGATCCTAAGAAATTGCTCCTCATCTTCATCTTCAATACGAGACCCCTTGATTTTAATACATCCTTACCCCAAGGATGGGTATCTTAGTATCCCAGTACATACTCCAGTATCTTTACTGGGCATTAATATGGTGCCTTTAAGAGAGTGGTGAGGTGTCGGGGAGGGTATTTCAGTGTTTAGGGTCTCAGTAACTGAAGGCACAGCCACCAATAATGCAGTAAGCTGCTAAATTGATCTTCTGATACCTTGACAGTTACATGAGTGCAGTCTAATCTCATAACCACTGGGGAAGTTGATTACTGCTGCAATTCCAAGACGTCTCTCATTGTCAGCTATGGGGAAGATACTGTAATGGTTGTCCCTGGTAAACAGGGTTTAGAACACTTGTGCAAGGCAGATAGATGATGTCCCTTGATGTGCCAAAGAAGAAGCCTGAGGCCAAAAAGTTAAGGGCAGTAGTGACTTTGTAGCATGACCAGCTGGCCCAGCCGGCCTTGTTACAGTCGGCGGCAGAGAGCAGGGACACTTCAGAAGAACAGCCTCCTGATGCATTACACCTCCCTCAGAGATCCAGGAAATTCATTCTTGTCTTTCGTGCTTGTACGTTGGGTAGCACCTTCTCAAGCGTCTTCCTCATCAACTGACTCCTAACAGGCCTATCGCCTCGCAGGCCTATCGCCAAGCAGGCCTATCGCCAAGCAGGCCTATCGCCTCGCAGGCCTATCTCCTAGCAGGCCTACCGCCTCGCAGGCCTACCGCCTCGCAGGCCTATCGCTGAGCAGGCCTATCCCCTAGCAGGCCTACCGCCTCGCAGGCCTATCGCCAAGCAGGCCTATCGCCTCGCAGGCCTACCGCCCAGCAGGCCTATCGCCCAGCAGGACTATCGCCAAGCAGGCCTATCACCAAGCAGGCCTATCGCCAAGCAGGCCTACCGCCCAGCAGGCCTATCGCCCAGCAGGCCTATCGCCTAGCAGGCCTCCCGCCTCGCAGGCCTACCGCCTCGCAGGCCTATCGCCAAGCAGGCCTACCGCCAAGCAGGCCTATCGCCTCGCAGGTCTACCGCCAAGCAGGCCTACCGCCAAGCAGGCCTACCGCCCAGCAGGCCTATCGCCCAGCAGGCCTATCGCCTAGCAGGCCTCCCGCCTCGCATGCCTATAGCCCAGCAGGCCTATCCCCAAGCAGGCCCATCACCCAGCAGGCCTATCGCCTAGCAGGCTTACCGCCAAGCAGGCCTATCGCCTCGCAGGCCTATCGCCCAGCAGGCCTATCGCCCAGCAGGCCTATCGCCGAGCAGGCCTATCGCCGAGCAAGCCTATCGCCCAGCAGGCCTATCGCCAAGCAGGCCTATCGCCCAGCAGGCCTATCCCCTAGCAGGCCTACCGCCTCACAGGCCTATCGCCCAGCAGGCCTATTGCCAAGCAGGACTATCGCTGAGCAGGCCTATCCCCTAGCAGGCCTACCGCCTCGCAGACCTATCGCCCAGCAGGCCTATCGCCTCGCAGGCCTACCGCCCAGCAGGCCTATCGCCCAGCAGGACTATCGCCAAGCAGGCCTATCGCCCAGCAGGCCTACCGCCAAGCAGGCCTACTGCCTAGCAGGCCTATCGCCTCCCAGGCCTATCGCCAAGCAGGCCTATCACCAAGCAGGCCTATCGCCTCGCAGGCCTCTCGCCTTGCAGGCCTACCGCCTCGCAGGCCTCTCGCCTCGCAGGCCTACCGCCTCGCAGGCTTACCGCCAAGCAGGCCTATCACCAAGCAGGCCTATCGCCTCGCAGGCCTATCGCCAAGCAGGCCTATCGCCTCGCAGGTCTATCTCCTAGCAGGCTTACCGCCAAGCAGGCCTATCGCCTCGCAGGCCTATCGCCTCGCAGGCTTACCGCCAAGCAGGCCTATCGCCTAGCAGGCCTATCGCCTCGCAGGCCTATCGCCTCGCAGGCTTACCGCCAAGCAGGCCTATCGCCTAGCAGGCCTATCGCCTAGCAGGCTTACCGCCAAGCAGGCCTATCTACTCGCAGGTCTATCTCCTAGCAGGCTTACCGCCAAGCCGGCCTATCTGCTCGCAGGTCTGTCGCCCAGCAGGCCTCCTGCCTCGCAGGCCTACCGCCTTGCAGGCCTATTGCCCAGCAGGCCTATCTCCTAGCAGGCCTACCGCCTCACAGGCCTATCTGCTCTCAGGCCTATTGTCCAGCAGGCCTATCGCCTCGCAGGCCTATCCCCTAGCAGGCCTATTGCCCAGCAGGCCTATCGCCTCGCAGGCCTATCCCCTAGCAGGCCTATTGCCCAGCAGGCCTATCGCCTCGCAGGTCTATTGCCCAGCAGGCCTATCGCCCAGCAGGCCTATCCCCGAGCAGGTCTATCTCCTAGCAGGCCTATCCCCTAGCAGGCTTACCGCCAAGCAGGCCTATCTGCTTGCAGGTCTATCGCCCAGCAGGCCTCCCGCCTCGCAGGCCTATCTCCTAGCAGGCCTACCGCCTCACAGGCCTATCCCCTAGCAGGCTTACCGCCTAGCAGGCCTACCGCCTCGCAGGCCTATCTGCTCGCAGGCCTATTACCCAGCAGGCCTATCGCCTTGCAGGCCTATCCCCTAGCAGGCTTACCGCCAAGCAGGCCAATCGCCTCGCAGGCCTATCGCCTCGCAGGCTTACCGCCAAGCAGGCCTATCGCCTAGCAGGCCTATCGCCTAGCAGGCTTACCGCCAAGCAGGCCTATCTGCTCACAGGTCTATCTCCTAGCAGGCTTACCGCCAAGCAGGCCTCTCTGCTCGCAGGTCTATCGCCCAGCAGGCCTCCTGCCTTGCAGGCCTACCGCCTCGCAGGCCTATTGCCCAGCAGGCCTATCGCCTCGCAGGCCTATCTCCTAGCAGGCCTACCGCCTCGCAGGCCTCTCTGCTCGCAGGCCTATTACCCAGCAGGCCTATTGCCTCACAAGCCTATCCCCTAGCAGGCTTACCGCCAAGCAGGCCTATTGCCCAGCAGGCCTATCGCCTCGCAGGCCTATCTCCTAGCAGGCCTACCGCCTCGCAGGCCTCTCTGCTCGCAGGCCTATTACCCAGCAGGCCTATTGCCTCACAAGCCTATCCCCTAGCAGGCTTACCGCCAAGCAGGCCTATTGCCCAGCAGGCCTATCACCTCGCAGGCCTATCCCCTAGCAGGCCTACCGCCTCGCAGGCCTATCTGCTCGCAGGCCTATTACCCAGCAGGCCTATTGCCTCGCATGCCTATCCCCTAGCAGGCCTATCGCCTAGCAGGCCTATTGCCCAGCAGGCCTATCGCCTCGCAGGCCTATCCCCTAGCAGGCTTACCGCCAAGCCATCCTATCGCCCAGCAGGCCTATCCCCGAGCAGGCCTATCTCCTGTTCCACCTGGTTGTTACACAGAAACAGGCCAGTCAGTCCAACTGGCCAATGCTGGTGTTTGTGCCCCTTCTGAGCCTACTCCAAGCCTCCTTCATCTAATCTTACCTACCTTGTGTATTTATTTAGCTCCCACTTCAACAAATCTATCCGAGAGGCTGCTGCTGTTCCTCCTTCATTCATGCAATGAAGCAAGGATGACATCCATGATCAACTAAATGTTTAGTTCGGTGTGTAATGTAAAGAAAATCAAAAACAAGCAAATCCCAAACTGAGAAATTACTTTAAAATCCAACGAGTACAATAGTGTACAGATTGCTTTGATCTGAGTGGCTGCACCCGAATGGTCCACAGAATTGTTCCTCAAAGAAACCAATCCCTGAATTTGGGCAGAACTACCAAACTATTGAGTTAAAATGCAGCAGGGTCCTAATGATATCATGGAACTCTGATTTGGAGGTATTCTTGAGATAACCAGCTAAAAATGTGGTTAAAATGGCAGTAAGAACAGGAAGTTTTCAAGTGTGATTTTCAAGTGGAGTGTGTTCAATTTACCCCCGCAGTGTCTGCAATTGCATTGTCCTCCTCCCTAGAACCAGGATTGGTACACAGATTAATGTTCATTTTATTTAAGCCATTACTTTAATTAAGAGCTCCCATCCTAAGTCAACATTGTTCCTCCTTCCCCAGGAGAAGGGAGAAAGTCAGGCTATTTCACGCTTGGTTGCATTGTACTAAAATCTTTTTTTTTTAAATTTACAGCACAAAGAAATGAATTGGGTTGCAAATCTACCCCTTTACCCTGGTGAATTGTCAAGTACTTGTCCCTTAAGAATGCCAGAGCTTGAGGAGATTGAGGAGGGGACGTGGGCGGATGCTCTGGAAAGAGTGAACTCCTCCTCTTCTTGTGCGAGGCTTAGCCTCATACAATTTAAGGTGCTACCTAGGGCTCATATGACCGGAATGAGGATGAGTAGGTTCTTTGGGGGCGAGGACAGGTGTACTAGGTGCTCGGGGAGCCCAGCGAACCACGCCCATATGTTCCCAGGCATGCCCAGCGCTGGGGGAATTTTGGAAGGGGGTAGCAAGCACGGTGTCGAGGGCGGTAGGATCCAGGGTCGAGCCAGGCTGGGGACTCGCAATATTTGGGGTTGCGGTGGAGCCGGGAGTGCAGGAGGCGAAAGAAGCCGGTGTTCTGGCCTTTGCGTCCCTAGTAGCCCGGCGGAGGATTCTTCTTCAGTGGAAGGATGCGAGGCCCCCAAGCGTGGAGGCCTAGATCAATGATATGGCGGGGTTTATCAAATTGGAGAGGGTGGAACTTGCCCTCTGGGGATCAGTACAGGGGTTTCTCAGGCGGTGGCAGCCTTTCCTAGATTTCCTGGCAGAACGGTAGTGAAAAAGGCCGACAGCAGCAGCAGCCCGGGGGGGGGGGGGGGGGGGGGGGGGGGGTCGTTTCTGTGGGTTGGGTTGAAGGGACGTGTATATGTGTTCTTTGTTTATGACGGGCGTTAATCTATTTCTTCTTTTTTGTATTTACCTGGGGGGGGGGGGGGGGGGGGGTTGCTCTTTTTTTGTTTTCTTAGTTGTTAATATTTTTTGTTATTGATATTCTGTGAAAATCTGAATAAAAATAATTTTTTAAAAAAGAATGGCAGAGCTGTCATCTTTTAGGTGTTCCAGGCATGCATCCCATGCAAAAAATGTTGACATGTTGTAAAATCTGATGAATTAGTTGTGTTCTCTTGTCAGAGCTCTTTACAACAACCAAGCGGTCTAAACATTGGTCAGGCTTGGCACGTTTTTTTTAAATTAGGATGTCAAAATTTTTATGTCCGCATGAGAAATGAAGGAAAAATTATTAATGGCATACATTTTTCTCCCAACAAAAGCAATTAACTTAATAGTTTGAGAGGAACAGGACATAAAAAATCACTTATTTGTATTTTGTTTGGTCATAAATGCCAATGTTCTCCCATTGACATCAATTTCTACAAATCCAAAGAGCAATATTATGTTTGATTTCCGTTGGGCGGCGACGGCCGAGCGAATAAGGGCATGGATCAAGGAGCCAGAAGCCGAGTGGGTGTGCGCGGAAGAGGCCTCCTGTTAGGGGACCTCCCTCTGGGCCGTCGCCACGGCGGCACTCCCATCCCCACCCAAAAAACACTCCAGCCACCCTCCAGTCCTGGAACCAACTACGGTAGCAATTTGGCCTGACCAAAATATCGGACAAAGCTCCCATCTGCAACAACCATAGGTTCACGCCAGCACTGACTGACTTCAAGAGGTGGAGACAGGTCAAGGGGACACTGACAGTCAGGGACCTATACACCGACGGCAGGGTTGCGACACTGGACGAACTGACGGAGAATTTCCAGCTAGCCAGGGGGAACGAGCTACGGTGCCTGCAACTCAAAAACTTCCTACGAAAGGAGACAAGGACTTACCCACAACCGCCGCGACAGACATTACTGGAAGAGTTACTGGACGCAAGCCGTATTAGAGAGAGGAAACTTTAGCGACATGTACGACCAACTGGTAGAAGGGGCTGACACCGTACTGGACGCAACAAGAATGGAATGGGAGGAGGACCTGGGGATGGAGATAGGGTGGGGACTCTGGAGCGAAGCACTGCATCGGGTCAACTCCACCTCCACCTGCGCAAGGCTCAGCCTGACGCAACTAAAAGTGGTACATAGAGCCCACTTAACAAGAACCCGTATGAGTAGGTTCTTCCTGGAGGTGGAGGATAGATGTGAATGTTGCCAAGGAGGCCCGGCCAACCATGCCCACATGTACTGGTCTTGCCCCAGACTTGTGGAGTACTGGACAGCCTTCTTCAAGGCAATATCCAAAGTGGTGGGGATGAGAGTGGAGCCATGCCCGATAGTGGCAGTCTTCGGGGTTTCAGACCAGCCAGATCTATTTCTGGGGGGGAGGGCAGATGCCCTTGCCTTTGCCTCCCTGGTCGTCCACCATAGAATCCTGTTCGGCTGGCGGTCAGCAGCACCACCCAAAGCTGCAGACTGGCTGTCCGACCTCTCGGAATCTCTCCAAATGGAGAAAATTACATTCGCCATCTGAAGGTCAGACGACGGCTTCCACAGTACGTGGAAGTCATTCGCCCGATTGTTCCGGGACTTGTTTGTGGCCAACAAACAAGCAGAAGAATAGCCAGGTAGTCAGGAACCAGGGGAAAGCAGCTAAAGCATGAGAGGGGGAGATAGAACAGGAGAGGGGGGGGGGGGGCGCGGGGGGAGACAGGGAACAATAGAGGAGAGCCAGGGAGGTGGGGGGGGAGGGAGGAGTGGGGGGAAGCAGGGAAACGTTAACCAACTTGACATCCACAGGAACAGAGAAAAAGGAGAATACAGGCGGAAGACAGAAGGGCCGGCTGAAGCGACAGTGTGCACGAGAAGACAACGGCGGCGAAATCCAGCTGGGAGAAGGGAGGGGCAACATCGGCACCAGACCCATTCGAGGATTGCCCTCTGGAAGTGCCTCGCTAGCTCAAACGGATGCCTACTTATACATATCATATCCTGTGTACATAACGGCAAAATATACTCTGTTCAAAAATCTAATAAAAAACCATTTATGAAACAAAATGTTTGATTTCCATAATTCAACACACTGTCTGTCACACTGAGACAAATGCTGACCAGCAGGTTTATTTGCAAAGAGTAGTTGGAAATTCAAAAGATTTGGCACTATATAAAGTAAAAGGCAAAATAAATAGTTTTTTTTAAACAATTATAACTTTATAAAATGTAACGTCTAGAATATTATTGATGGTTCATTGCAAATACATTTTTGCTAAATTTGTGAAAGCTTTGGTGGCAATGTCACTGCCCATCAAGACTGACAATCGCTGCCTTGTATATTAATGAAACTTGTCTATTGGATGATGGTAAGGGTACAACCTCAAACCAAAAGAGAATGAAACCACCCACAGAATCTAATTGTGAGGTTATAGTGATATTCAACTGGAAAACATTCTATTAATAATAATCTTTATTAGTGTCACAAGTAGGCTTGCATTAACACTGCAATGAAGTTACTGTGAAAAGCCCCTCGTCCCCACACTCTGGTGCCTGTTCGGGTACACTGGGGGAGAATTCAGAATGTCCAATTCACCTAACAAGTACAGGAGGAAATCAGAGCGCACGGGGAGAATGTGCAGAATCCGCACAGACAGTGACCCAAGCTGGGAATCGAACCCAGGACCCTGGCGCTGTCAAATAACAGTGCTTACCACTGTGCTACCATGCCGTCCACTGCTGCAATCACTCCTGGGTGTCTATGATTCTCTTATGATGAAAGTGAAAAAACATTCAACAGCAATGGGTAGTATGTAATATTTATCCCTCACACAACACCGAAAGCGATCGAGGGCCAATGAAATTAGAGGCCATGGAGGGAAGACCCCAGTGAAGGTGAGGTTAGTGGTCAGTCCACCTAGCGGAGTTTGAATGAGAACTCTCCAACATCACCTCTTACCTCCTCCTGGGTCATGTTCCACGACCGAGCGGCAAACTATCATTTTCCAGACTGTCATTGACCGAATCTCCTCTGAAGATCTTGCCTTGCAGTCTCTACTCTCATTATCCCCTACCCCACAAAGTCCACTTCTACATGCTTCTCAAGATCCATAAACAGGACCATCTGCAGTTCACCCCACCAGCCCCGCTGCCCCCCCCCCCCCGCCCCACTTACCCCGCCTCCAAGAAAACATTCTTAATTGAACAATTGAACAGAGACCAGACACTCCTCATCCACCACCGCCCTGCTCCAACTGATTGAACTTGTTCCCACATTAACCAATTTCCCTTGATTCTACACACTTTCTCCAAATATCTAATCAATATGTTTGTTGCTGGGGGAACACATGCGGGTCCTAGCCAGGGATACATGGAACATAGTTCTATTCTTACACAGGTTCCTTCCTTCACCTCTTTTGCCAGTACGCCGATGATTGTGATGATGTCATTTCCTGCTTTCACCTTAAAACACTTGAAAAATTAATCAACTTTCCACCCCTCCCCCATCTTCAAATAGTCAATTTCTGACTACTCCCCTCCCTTCTCACCTCTCACTCTGCTTTTTGTAAGAATTCTTTCATTCCTCCAGTTTCTTCATCTCTGTTGCATCTGGTCTCACGATCCCACCTTCCACATCACTGTTCCTGATATCTGTCATAATATACACCAATATATCATGGTGCAGACACACACTGATGGACACACACACGGACCAATCAACATGTACAAGCACCGCAGCCAATCACCAGTTAGAATACACACACTATAAAGGCAGAGGGCACCACGGTTCCCGCTCATCCAGCCCAGCACAGACTTACACCACGTGCTGAGAGAATCAACTGGTTTGGACAAGGCTTAGGTCTCTAGTTTAAGTTAGCATCAATTAGACCCACAGTCATCGTGTGTTAGTTAGAAGTAGTTAATAAAATTGAGTTGAACCTTCATCAGTGTTGGAAGTGTTTGTTCATCTCTCAAGTCTACACTAGCCAACACTTCAATATCTTTTTCAACTTGAGGATTCCTCATCGCCAGGTTTGAGACGGCCCCCTGACTGTGCCCATCCTATCTGCTGCACTTCTTTCCTCATCCCTTCCTCTCCCTCCCAGAATACAGTGAGGTTTCCCCCTGTCCTCACCTCACATCCTCTAACCGCCATTTCTACCACCTCCAGCGCAATGCTACCATTAAACATATCCCCCCACCCCTCATTTTTCATTGCTCCCTCTGCAAAACTCTGATCCACTCGTCCATCTCCCCAGCACCTCCTCTTCCCACAGCACCTTGCCATGGAAACACCGGAGATACAACACCTACCATTTCACCTCCTCTCTTCGCACTGCCCAGTGCCTCAAACACTCCACCCAGGTGAAACACCAATTTACTTGATACTTCTTCCAATTTAGTCTGTTGTAGTCGCTGTTCACTATGTTGTCTCTACTACTCTGGGAAGACCGAATGTAGAGTGGGCAACGGCTTTGCTGGATACCTTCATTTAGTCTGCAAGTGTGACCCAAAGTTTCAGGTTGCTTACCATTTTAATTCTCTGTTTCCCTCCCACTCTAAGCTCCCTCTCCTTGGCTTACTACACTATTCCAATTCATCTTAAGGAACATTGCTTCATGTTTGGATTAGGCAATCTGCAGCCTTGTCGGCCTAACAGAGTTCAACAATTTCAGATCACCACATTGCTCCCATTTCCTCAGACTGTAAGGTGTTTCTAACGCTTATGCTGTTTATTTAATAATTCCTATCTATCGCAGACATTCCGTTTTGTGACCACCAGCACCACCCCCCCTCAAACAATAATTCCTGCCTTGCTTTGACTCTGTGCTTGCTTACAATCTGTTACATTTGTAACATTTTCCACTCCGGACAAAGAATTACTGGCCTGAAATATTAATTATGTGTCTCTCTCCACATTGCTGCCACACTTTTTGAGTATCAGCAGCTTTTTCTTTGAATGTTCATACAAACAGCTCAAATGGCAATTTGCACATTGTTGTTTGCGGGATCTTGCTGTGTGTAAAATGGCTGCCATGCTTCCCACATTTCAACGGTGACTTCAGAAGCGCATCATTGACACTTTGAGACATCCAGACGATGTGAAAGGCATTCTGTGAACACAAGTTCTTTCTCTTTCCTGATACAAAAATGTAAATCGCATTTTAAAGAAAGGGCATGATGTTTCACCTTGAAAGACAATAATGTTCTTGTTCATATAAGCAAAGGCACAATTTGTTTCCTTTTGCTGACAAGGGTGCACCAAAACGGAATCTCCTAATTTTTGCATTATGAAACAAACCCATCGGCAAAGTGTAAACCATGGAGGCAGAACTTGCCAGACCACAGTACAAAGGGCTGAATGGCCTACTCCTGTTCCTAAGCCCAATGCTCTTATGATGTGATCATCAGATTCTTTCCAGTGGCTTAAAATTGGACAAAGTGAGGCAGAAATGTGCAACTCATAAGAGAAACCTTAATGAGAGAAATGATGTGCATGATCGCCCCATTTCAGTCTGTGCTCTGAAACAGGTGAACAAGTAAAACCAACAAACATGGTGTGGGGGGTACACAATTTAGAATGTTCCTAAATTATATTCACTTCCAATTAAATACTTTTAAAAAGTGTTATATCCTGTTAAGTATATACCAAGACATGTTGTAAATAGGCTGCTCTCCCCTTTGAGAGCTGACTGGTAGTGAGTTAATCTGAGGGTCACCACACCTCAGGCGAGGGACAAGGTTGAGAAGGCGGGGCCTTCATGAATAACCTCAACCGGTATGGGAATTGAACCCGCACTGTTGGCCTCACTCCATATTAAGACATGTGACTCTTGCATTAGATCAGTGTATAAAAGGTTGCAGTGAACTAGGTTTAAATGGCTGTTTGTTAGAGGTTGCTGAATTTTGGCACACTAATCCTCGGTGGCATGGAGCAGGGACAGGATGTAGCTTCAAGAGACATTGTGTTCTGTTCTCAGTCTGCTTTGTTGAACAGGAACGTGATGTCCCCCAGCCCCGGGGAAAGGAAAATTATAGAAGGGAAGAGTGAAGGCTGGGTCGCCACTGGTATGTGCTGGCAAACAGCTACATCGCCCATCGCTGCACCCAGAGTGTGGGACAGGCAGTAACTCCTTTGGCTGCTGCTAGTACAGGAACAGGGGTCAAACCACACAGGTAACGAAAGGAATTTCCATGACCAGCCCAATGAAATGAAGCAAAAAAGAATGCTGCCTAACCCATTCCCACATTTGTTGTTAATAAATACGTGACAAGGTCAATGGAGTTTTGTCCTTCATTGCTAGAGGGATGGAGTTTAAGACTAGGGAGGTTATGCTGCAATTGTATAAGGTGTTAGTGAGGCCACACCTGGAGTATTGTGTTCAGTTTTGGTCTCCTTACCTGAGAAAGGACATACTGGCCCTGGAGGGTGTGCAGAGGCGATTCACTAGGTTAATCCCAGAGCTGAAGGGGTTGGATTACGAGGAGAGGTTGAGTAGACTGGGACTGTACTCGTTGGAATTTAGAAGGATGCGGGGTGATCTTATAGAAACATATAAAATTATGAAGAGAATAGATAGGATTGAGGCGGGCAGGTTGTTTCCACTGGCGGGTGAAAGCAGAACTAGGGGGCATAGCCTCAAAATAAGGGGGAGTAGATTTAGGACTAAGTTTAGGAGGAACTTCTTCACCCAAGGGTTGTGAATCTATGGAATTCCTTGCCCAGTGAAGCAGTTGAGGCTCCTTCATTAAATGTTTGTAAGATAAAGATAGATCATTTTTTGAAGAATAAAGGGATTAAGGGTTATGGTATTCGGGTCGGAAAATTGAGCTGAGTCCACAAAAGATGAGCCATGATCTCATTGAATGGCGGAGCAGACTCGAGGGGCCAGATGACCTACTCCTGCTCCTAGTTCTTATGCTCTTATGTAATTAGTATTTTGATTTTGCACCTTGAACTGGAAAGGTTTCAGCTGCCCAAGAGCATCCCCTCTAACCTTTTTAAAGTTATCTTGTAACAATTTCCAACCAGCTCAGCTCAGAATACAGAAAGTCTTTTTAATGAATGAATTTGAATATAAACTAGCATGAGGTGTACTGTCAGAACTAGGAGGCAAAATACTCCTTGGATAATAAGAGAACATGGGGTCCGGGAGCAAAGCGATCTATCTACATGCCCAACTCATTAAAAGGAGGAATACAGTTTAATCGAGCCATTTATAAGACGGAAAAAATAACCACTTGATTCATTTCCGGAGAGGAAACCGAAAGGCAGTGGAGTTAATGTTGGACTTGCATTAATCCTTGATTCGACCATACATAAGAGTAGTTCCGGTCTCCATATTTTAAAAAGGATTAAGTGCAAAAGGTCTGGAAAAGATTCACAGAACTGGAAGGAAAGACCTGGCTTTTTACTCCTAATAGATCTCTTCAAAGTTCTGAACTGGTTTGAATAAAGACCAAAGAAAGGTTCAGCACAGGAACAGGTCCTTCGGCCTTCCAAGCCTGCACCGCCCATTTCACCTAAAACTTTCTGCACTTCCAGGGTCTGCATCCCATCCTAGTCATGTATTTGTCAAGACACCCCTTAAAAGTCACTATCGTACCTGCTTCCTCCACCTTCTCCGGCAGCGATTTCCAGGCACCCATCACCCTTTGTGTAAAAACACTTCCCTTGTACATCTCCCCTAAACTTTGCCCTTCACACCTTAAACCGATAGCCCTAGTAATTGACTCGTCCACCCTGGGAAAAAGCTTCAAACTATCCATTCTACCCATGTCCCACATAATCTTGTAGACTTCTATCAGGTTGCCTGTCAACCTCCGTCATTCCAGGGAGAACAAACCAAATTTATCCAACCTCTCCTCATAGCTAATGCCCTCCATACCAGGCAACATCCTGGTATACCTCCTCTGCACCCTCTCCAAAGCCTCCACATCCTTCTGGTATTGTAGCGACCAGAATTGAACACTATATTCGAAGTGTGGCCTAACTAAGGTTCTTTCCAGCGGTAGGGTAAACGTAGAAAAGGTGTTTCCAAATCTTGGGGCAGACAAAAACTCGGGGCCATAAATGTAAGATCTCCATCAATGAACCGAATAGAGGATTTGGCAGAAACGTCTTTACCCAGAAAGTGGTAAGAACGTTTAGCCACAAGGAGCAGTGTTTCCACCGCAATATAAACACATGGGGCTGGATTTTCATCTCCCCTGCCAGCAGTTTTGAAGGAGGGGGAGTTTGTGGGGGACTCATAAAACTAGCTGGTGGCCTGCTCACCTCTACCCACCTGCCCGCCCCAAACCTGACTTACATTTTACAGGGAGGCAATGGTGAACCCTGCCACCCTTGAGACTATTGAGGCCCTTCAGTGTCCCGCATTTGTTGCCCATCCCTTCTTGTCCTTGCGACGATGCCCTCTTGAACCACTGCAGTTCACCTGGCGCCGGTGCGCCCAGCGTACTGTGAAGGAAGGAAGTTCCAGGATTTTGACACAGTGACAATGTCAGGATCCTATGTGGCTTGGAGGGTAACCTGGTGTTATTCCCATGCATCTTCTACCCTCCTAAGTGGCAAAGGTAGTGGTTTGGAAGGTGCTGTGGATGGCATGGTAACACAATGGCTAACACTGGTGCTTCACAGCAGCAGGGCCCCAGGTTCGATTCCAGCTTCGGCCACTGTCTGTGTGGAGCCTGCACGGTCTCCCTGTGTCTGCGTGGGTTTCCTCCGGGTGCTCCGGTGTCCTCCCAAAAGTCCCGAAAGACATGCTTGTTAGGTGAACTGGACGTTCTGAATTCTCCCTCGAACAGGCGCCTGAGTGGGGCGACTTGGGGATTTTCACAGTAACTTCATTGCAGCGTTAATGTAAGCCTACTTGTGACAATAATAAATATTATTATTATTATTGAAGGAAGCTTGGTGAATTACTGCAGTGCATCTTGTAAATGGTGCACACTGCTGCCACTGTGTGTCACTGGCGATGGAAGTGGATTATTCAAATTTTAATTTTATCTGCACAGTTTATTTTTGCAGTATATTTTTCACAGTAACTTCACTGCAGTGTTAATATAAGCCTACTTGTGACACTAATAAAGATTATTATTAAGGAATTTCATGGATTTAGGTCCCAGCACTGCCTGCCACAAGAGCTCCCCTGCCTCATATAGATGAGTTGTATTGACTTTTAATTAGGCTCATCTGGATAGAACAAACATACCAAATGAAATATCCTATCACAGGATTGAGTGAGGCGTAGGGAGCAACAGTCAACTCCAGTCAATTCACGCGTTCTGTCAATTAATCATAGATCAACATTAACAACTGTTGTGGAGAGCTTTGCAGTAAGCTTACCCATCCTCCTGGCCGTTGGCCAACATGTGAGGCAGCTCTAACCTTGAGTTGCTTAAGGATGAGTGCTTGTAAAGGTTTGCAAGTGGAATGAGATCCTTGTTTCAAAAAAAGAATGCTTGATTATTGACATTGAGAAATCAACAAGGATTGAGGGGGTTTATGGACCAGATGGGAGGAGTGGATCCCTGGAGGTTCGGGAGGCCGAGGGCTCGGGAGTACTCTTTTTTTCTCCCATGTGCACAGGGTTTATTCCCGCACTGATTTCTTTGTTCTGAGTAGGGGACTGGTCCCGAGGGTGGAGGAGGCCGAATATTCAGCTATCGCGATTTCGGACCATGCTCCGCATTGGGTGGATCTGGAGATGGGGGAGGCGCGGGACCAGCGTCCGCTTTGGCATCTGGACGTGGGGTTGTTGGCTGATGAGGTGTGTAGGAGGGTTCGGGGATGTATCGAGAGGTACCTCGAGGTCAATGATACTGGGGAGGTCCAGGTGGGGATGGTGTGGGAGGCTCTGAAGGCAGTGATTGGGGGGAGCTGATCTCCATCCGAGCCCACAGGGAGAGGGGGGAGAGGAGGGAGAGGGAGAGACTGGTGGAGGACCTGTTGAGTGTGGATAGGAGATAAGCGGAGGCCCTGGAGGAGGTATTGTTGGGGGAACGGCGTAGCCTGCCGGCCAAGTTTGATTTATTGACCACCAGAAAGGCGGAGACACAGTGGAGGAAGGCGCAGGGAGCGGTCTATGAGTATGGAGAGAAGGCGAGCAGGATGCTGGCGCACCAGCTGCGTAAGCGGGACGTGGCTAGAGAGATTGGTGGAGTGAAGGATAGAGATGGGAATGTGGTGCGGCAGGGGGCAGAGGTCAATGAGGTCTTTAGGGACTTCTATAGGGAACTGTACCGGTCGGAGCCGCCGGCGGTGGGAGGGGGAATGGAGAATTTTTTGGACAGGCTCCGATTTCCAAGGGTGCAGGAGGAGCAGGTGGAGGGACTGGGGGCGCCAATCGAGTTGGAGGAGCTGGTCAGTGGGATTGGCCACATGCAGTCGGGGAAGGCGCCGGGACCGGATGGGTTCCCGGTTGAATTTTCTAAGAAATATGCGGACCTGTTGGGCCCCCTGTTGGTCAGGACCTTTAACGAGGCATGGGAGGGGGGTGTTCTGCCCCCGACGATGTCTCGGGCACTAATCTCCCTGATCCTGAAGCGTGATAAGAACCCCTTGCAGTGCGGTTCATATAGGCCGATTTCACTGCTGAATGTAGACGCCAAGTTGCTAGCGAAGATCTTGGCCACTAGAATAGAGGACTGGGTGCCGGGGGGTGATACATGAAGATCAGACGGGTTTTGTGAAGGGGAGGCAGCTGAACACTAACGTGCGAAAGCTGCTAAATGTGATAATGAGGCCGGCAGCAGATGGAGAGGCGGAGATTGTGGTGGCATTGGATGCGGAGAAGTATTTGACAGGATTGAGTGGGGGTACTTGTGGGAGGTGTTGGAGAGGTTCGGGTTTGGGGTGGGGTTTATTAAATATGTGAGGTTGCTGTACGAGGCCCCGATGGCGAGTGTAGCTACAAATGGGAGGAGGTCCGAGTACTTCAGGCTCCACCGTGGGACGAGTCAGGGGTGCCCCCTGTCCCCCTTGCTTTTTGCGCTGGCAATAGAGCCTCTTGCCATGGCTCTCAGGGAGTCGAGGAGGTGGAGGGGTTTGGTGCGAGGTGGGGAAGAGCACCGAGTGTCGCTGTATGCAGATGACTTGCTGCTGTATGTAGCTGACCCGGTGGGGGGAATGCCGGAGGTGATGGAGATTCTTGCTGAGTTTGGGAGTTTCTCGGGATATAAATTGAACCTGGGCAAGAGTGAGCTGTTTGTCATACACCCGGGAGATCAGGAGGAGGGGATTGGTAGGCTCCCGCTAAAGAGGGCAGTGAGGAGTTTTAGGTACCTGGGGGTTCAGGTGGCTAGGAGCTGGGGGACTCTGCACAAGCTTAATTTTACTAGGTTGGTGGAGCAGATGGAGGAGGAATTTAAAAGGTGGGACATGCTGCCGTTGTCATTGGCGGGTAGAGTACAGTCCGTTAAAATGACGGTGCTCCCAAGGTTTTTGTTTTTGTTTCAGTGCCTCCCCATTTTCGTTCCGAGGGCCTTTTTTAGGAGGGTGAACATCAGCATTCTGGGATTTGTTTGGGCGCACGGGACTCCGAGGGTAAGGAGTGTCTTTTTGGAGCGGGGCAGGGATAGAGGGGGGCTGGCGCTGCCCAACTTCTCTGGGTACTACTGGGCGGCTAATGTCTCGATGGTACGCAAGTGGGTAATGGAGGGGGAGGGGGCAGCATAGAAAAGGATGGAGATGGCATCCTGCGGAGGCATGAGCCTGAAGGCACTGGTAACGGCGCCGTTGCCGCTCCCTCCAACGAGGTACACCACGAGCCCGGTGGTGGCGGCCACCCTCAAAATTTAGGGGCAGTGGAGGCGACACAGGGGGGAAGTGGGGGGCTCGGTGGAGGCCCCGCTGCGGGGGAACCACCGGTTTGTCCCAGGGAACATGGATGGCGGGTTCCTGGGGTGGCACAGGGCGGGCATTAGGAAGTTGGGAGACCTGTTTATTGACGGGAGGTTCGCGAGCCTTGGTGAACTGGAGGAGAAGTTTGAGCTCCCCCCGGGGAATATGTTCAGGTACCTTCAGGTCAAGGCGTTTGCTAGGCGACAGGTGGAGGGGTTCCCTTTGCTGCCCCCGCGGGGGGTAAGGGATAGGGTGCTTTTGGGGGTGTGGGTCAGGGATGGGAAGGTGTCTGACATCTACCAGGCAATGCAGGAGGTGGGGGAGGCGTCGGTAGAGGAGCTGAAGGCTAAGTGGTAGGTGGAACTGGGGGAGCAGATTGAGGAGGGGACATGGGCGGACGCCCTGGAGAGGGTGAACTCCTCCTCTTCATGTGCGAGGCTTAGTCTCATCCAGTTCAAGGTGCTGCACCGGGCCCACATGTCCGGATCTAGGATGAGTAGGTTCTTTGGGGGTGAAGACAGGTGCGTCAGGTGTTCGGGGAGCCCAGCGAACCATGCCCATATGTCTGGGCATGCCCGGCACTGGAGGAGTTCTGGAAGGGGGTGGCGGGGACGGTGTCGAGGGTGGTGGGATCCAGGGTCAAGCCAGGCTGGGGACTCGCGATATTTGGGGTTGGGGACTCGCGATATTTGGGGTTGGGGTGGAGCCGGGAGTGCAGGAGGCGAAAGAGGCCGATGTCTTGGCCTTTGCGTCCCTAGTAGCCCGGCGGAGGATCTTGCTGCAGTGGAACGATGCGAGACCTCCGAGTGTGGAGACCTGGATTAATGACATGGCGGGATTCATTAAGTTGGAGAGGGTCAAGTTCGCCCTGAGGGGGTCAGTACAAGGGTTCTTTAGGAGGTGGCAGCCTTTCCTCGACTTTCTGGCTCAACGATAAGGTACTAGGTCAGCAACAGCACCCGGGGGGGGGGGGGGGAAGGGGGGGAAAGGGGGGGGGGTTTAGGGGGATAGTGTTTAAATTAATTTTCTTATTGTTCATTTATTCTGTTGTTGGTTTCCGTTCTAAGGTGGCGCTGGCGGACGTGCTGAGTTGTTCCCAGCTCGGGTTGAGTTCCAGGCTGCAGCCGGGACTGGGCCTCGGCCTCGGCTCCGGGCTCGATTTCCTCCTCCCCCCGGGGGAGTGGGAGGTCGAGGGCGGGGAGAGGATCGAGATCCTCCACGGGACAACCACCCTGGGATTCCGGTTTGACCACGGAGTGATTGTGGCAGTGGACTCCCGTGCGACTGCCGGTTCCTATGTGGCATCCCAGACGGTGAAGAAGGTGATCGAGATCAACCCCTACCTCCTGGGCACGATGGCTGGCGGCGCGGCGGACTGCAGCTTCTGGGAGAGGCTCCTGGCTCGCCAGTGCCGCATCTACGAGCTGAGGAACAAGGAGAGGATCTCTGTGGCTGCTGCCTCCAAGCTGCTGGCCAACATGGTCTACCAGTATAAGGGCATGGGCCTGTCCATGGGCACCATGATTTGTGGCTGGGACAAGCGTGGTCCAGGCCTCTATTACGTCGACAGCGAGGGCAATCGGGTTTCGGGTCAGGTCTTCTCAGTGGGCTCGGGGTCAGTCTACGCATATGGTGTGCTGGATCGGGGTTATCGACGTGACATAAGCCCCAAGGAAGCCTACGTGCTGGCCAAGCAGGCCATTTACCGTGATGCATACTCTGACGGAATAGTCAGCCTCTACCACGTCAAAGAGAGTGGCTGGGTCCGCATCTGCCGCGATGACGTCATGGATCTTCATCAGAAGTACAAGGACGGATGCGAATAGTCTGTTGGGGAGGAAGGTTGGGTGGGTGAGGGGGGGGGAGGGGGGGGGAGGGGGGGGGGGGGGGGGGGGGGTCGGTGGTTTGTATGTGTAACAGCCTGGAGTGCAGATGTACCCAGGATTGATTGGAAGCAGTTGGGTGTTTTCCATTGGCGGATTCCGCGGAATCACTCTCTAACCTTCTGGGTTTGCTATTTGGAGGCGTTTAACTGTGAGAGGATTCCCTCGAGGACCTCTCACTCCCTTGCTCCCCCTTCCCGTGTTGGAGCTATTCACCCTAGGGAGCAATAGTGATCTTGTTCCCTTCTGTACAGCAATTTCATTAGCAGTCGAGCAGAAGAGAGCCTTTTACTCTCTTCCCACCGTCTACAAGCTTCGCGGGGGAGGGGGGAGGGGTGAATGCCTTGACCAGACCCAGCTTCATTGTTCACAGTGGGGTTCAGGGGGTGTGTGTAGTTGGTGAACACTGTCTCCCGTGTCCCAATGGACCCCTCCTGCAACCCAACTTTCACTGAAGTGTGTGAGCAGGAGTTTGAGAATCACAAAGGGACTGAGTGAAGATTGGGGGGGGGGGGGGGGGGGGGGGGGGGAGAGAGAGGTGGGGGGGGGAGGGGGGGTTCTGTAACGTATAATGGGAGGAGAGGCTGTGAGATCCATTAAGATGAAGGTGTGGGCATTTTACAATCGCACTGTTGCAAGTTAACACTAACCCACTGCAGCTCTGTTTTTCTTATTTGGAATGGTAATAAATTGTTATATGTAAAACTCAAAAAAAAATTTTTTTTAAAATGTATTCTGTTGTTTATTGGGGTTGGGGGGGGGGGGGGTTTGTTATATGCGTTGTTACGGGTGCCAGGTGGTGTTTATTATTATTATTGTTATTATTGTTTTGTTGATATATATTTTTCAAAAAATTCCAATAAAAATTATTTAAAAAAAAAGAGAAATCAACAAGGGAGGAGAATTTCTGGAATGATTCCCTCCACCCCTCCCCTCCCCATTACCAACCACTCAGTGGATACATGATGCAGCATTAAACCGTATCGAGCAGAATGTCCTAAATTTAATCTCTGAGCTGAATTAAATAGCAATATCCGTCTGACCCATCGACCCCAACATTAGGGCAGTGAAAATCTCAGTCTGCAATGATACAGCAACGAGCAGACTGCCGGGTATGGGAATATCACCATCAGCAAGTTTCCCTCTGTTGTGTATTCATGTTTGTTCCGAATTGGAACAAGGTCACTTTAAGGGACCAATCACATGATGTACTGATGATGTCATCGGTAGTTTGGGCAGGCTAACAGTTGGTCTTTTTTAAGCCTGTGAGAAAACACCTTTCCAATAAACCTCTTGTTTGTTTTTCACCTTTGTGGTCTGAAAGCTTCTCTTTTAACAAGATCACAAAGAACCTGTCGATGAGGAGGTGCAAATCATGCTGGTCAACACCTGGAGAAGAAAATAAATCTGAAGAAAGCATTGATCATACGTGGACATCCAACAAGGATTAAGATAAAAACAATGTAACTCTACTTCAAGACTAAACAGAGGGTGAAATGTGGTGGGTTTAATGCTGGTGAGAAGGGGGGGGGGGGGGGGGGCATGTAGAAGAAAAAAGAGAAAGTCAGGGATTGGTTAGAGGGTGGGTGAGATTGATTGACAAAAATGGACTAGAACAAAATATAAAGGGAGAGGTTCTCCCCGTGTCTGCGTGGGCTTCCTCCGGATGCTCCAGTTTCCTGCCATAGTTCAAAGATGTACAGGTTAGGTGGGGTTACAGGGACAAGGCAGGTGATTGGGCCTAGGTAGGGTGGGCTTTCAGATGGTCTGTGCAGATATGATGGGCTGAATGGCCTCCTCCTGCACATTAGGAATTCCATGATTCTATGCAGCCTGGAAGGGCAGTGGTTGGCAACTGAACAACAGGTTGGCAATCTGGGGCAAAAACTGAATAACTCTGAAGTGAAAGCTCTAAAAAAACAGTTGAATCAGGTTATGCGATGTGAGAACAAGACTAAACACTATTTTTCATAAAGGTCAGGAAGTATTGACAAGGAACGCTACCACTAGCGAGAAGTGGATATCTGCCATTGTTTTAGCACAGACAGAACCGGTCTCCTACACTGTTCAAACTCAGGATGATGTTGTGTAGAGAAGACACGCTGACCAACGTTTAGCAACAATCAACATCCTGAGGTTTACCACTGATCAGAAACTGAACTTGACTAGCCATATTAATATTGTGCCTACTAGGGTTAGGGTAGAGTTAGGGTTCGATCAAAGGCTAGGAATCCTACAGTGAGTAACTCACCTCCTGAACCCCCTGCCCCACTCCCCCACCAAAGTCTGTCAACCATCTGCAAGGCAGGAGTGTAATGGAATATTCTTAACTTTCTTGGATGAGTGCAGTTCCAACAACACTCAAGAAGCTCATCACCATCCAGGACAAAGCAGCCTGCTTCATTACTACGCCTTCCACAAACATTCAAAGCCTCCACCACTGACGCACAGCAGCAGCAGCATTTATCATCTACAAAATGCACTGCAGTAATTCACCAAGGTTCCTTAGACAGCACCTTCCAAACCCACGGCCACTACCATCTAGAAGTACAAGAGCAGCAGATACCTGGGAACCTCACCACCTGGAGGTTCCTCTCAAAGTCACTCACTATCCTGACTTGGAAATATAAATGGCCTCCTTATGCACTGTAAATTCTATGATTCTATGATTGGGGCACAAGAGTTGACAGCAAAGAATTGTGAGGTGGTATGTGGGAGCAACGACATGGTTAGGACCATGAAGTTGAATAGGGGCTCAGTCAGAGACTCCAAGAGGATTCGGCAAAAGGACAGATATGTAATGACAATATCTGATCACTTTGTAAACTATTTTTATATTACCCTTTGAATGCATGCCTTTTCACAATAGTATGTGTGCAGGTTGGATACCAGACTAAATGGGTAGTGTTTAGAATCAATCCCGCATATCAAACCAATCAAGTTGGGCCCTGTCAAGGCAAATGCCATTTCTATGTGGGAAGGTATCAGAATGAGAAGTGGTTGCCACTGATGTCTCACATGGGTTTATGTTGGATTCACTGTTTAAAACTTTTGGTAAATGATTGGAGGATGGAATATGTTCTAAGATACCCAAGTTTGCAGATAATGTCAAATTGAGTGCTCTTGGCCAACGATGCCTGATAATGTGTGATAATGGAAAGGAATTTGTGCAGGCGAGGTCAATGAACAGAGTAGTAGCAGAGAGAGTCAACACAGAGAAATGTACAAATGCAAACACATGAAATGAAATAGAAGAATTAAGAATGTGGATATAAGAGAAAAGTGCTTGAGATAGAAAATAGATGTGGGGGTTTTGGTGGATGGGTGATTATAACTATCGCATGTGGTAAAATAAACAAATAAAATATTGGAATGTTTAGCTGCGGCTGTGACGTATAAGTTAAAGGAGACTATTTAGAATTTGCATCTGTTCCTGGTGTGGCCATGCCTGGAGGATGTTCAATTTAAGTTTCTGTATTACGGGAAAGAGATAGAGTTATTAGAATTAATGCATGGAGATGGCAGAATTGAGAAGGCTGGATATGAGGAAATAGTATTGACCCTGTGACTTTACTCTGTAGGAAAAGTCTTTAGAGTTGTCTGGACAAATTTGATTGGAAACGTTTTGTTAGGCAAATTGTTTGAGGACCACAGCGAGACAGTTTAAATAAAATTTCAGTTTCTGAAATGCGTAACAGATTAGCAATTGATGTGCTGCGGTGGAAAATCACAGCGGGATTTAAATCTGGATCACCTGAGCTCCATAATTCTGGCCATTAGAATGGAGAATTACAGAAAGGAAGCTAATGGGAGTTTTGGGAATGCGGAGACAAGCTAGATCTTCCTCGGCTCTTCCTTCCCAAAATGTTACTAAATTGGGGATTATCAGCACAGACAAATGGACAGTATGGTTCCTGCCAACGCTGTTCTTGGGAGATCTACCAGACGTTACATGAGTGCTGTTCAGGAAAACTCACTTTCCAATTCTTCCACCTGGTGTCCAATCTGTCACTTGCACTTCAAGCACCCCTGAAATTGCAAAGCAATGCAGGAGAAATTTTAAATCCATACAATTAACTTGTTTGAAGATTGTAGATTATAATATTAACTGTGCAATCTGGACTAGATTTTCCGAATAGGGTCAGGAATCTGAGACCTGAACGATTTCCGGGACCCAATCCACGCCACCACAGCACTCTTGTGGTGCTATTTTTAAATGTAATTAATTGTGCAGGAGTTGAGCTCAACGTTCAATTAGTGGTATTGGGTGCCTTCAGAAGGTGGGAGCTGCTTGTCTGGCACCAGAGGCTTAGGCGGAAGGCAGCCATGTTGGGGCCTGCCACTGCTATGCCCAGTAGAGTGGGCATCTCATCCGAGCCAGTGCCTGGAGCACAGAGGAAAGTAGGAAACACAGAAAAAGTACAACCCAGCTCTGGTTGGCCTATCGGAATTTCAACAAGGTGAGATGAACTTTTCAATGTTGTCCCAATGAACCGACAGTTTAATGGCCACTTGACATGCATGAGACAGTTCTGGTTCACCAAAATAAGGATAAAAAATGCCATTTTCCATAGGACAGGCCTCTTAACAAGTTCCTTAAGGAGCCTCATGGCCCAGTAATTGGCAAGAAGGTTTTCCCATTCTTCACCCTCCCTCACCCCCTTGCTGGCCCTTTCACAATTCCAAACTGTGTCCTGGAGGCATCAGAATCCTGAGATAATCTCCAGGACTGCGGTTTTCAAATGATGTCCGCACTGGGTCCCAACTCCCTTGGCATTTTGAAAATCCAGCTCAATAAATTCCAAACAGTAGCAATCAATCCTGGGGAAGGGGGAGTGCCGGGGAGGGGGAGGGCGTGCCGGGGAGGGGGGGGGCGAGTGCCGGGGAGGGGGGGCGAGTGCCGGGGAGGGGGGAGAGGGCAAGTGCCTGGGAGGGGGGAGAGGGCGCTGGGGAGGGGGGAGAGGGCGAGAGCCGGGGAGTGGGGGGCGAGTGCCGGGGAGGGGGACAGGGCGAGTGCCGGGGAGGGGGGAGAGGGCGCCGGGGAGGGGGGAGAGGGCGAGTGCCGGGGAGGGGGGGAGAGGGTGAGAGCCGGGGAGGGGGGGAGAGTGCCGGGGAAGGGGAAGGGCGAGTGCCGGGGAGGGGGAGCGAGTGCCGGGGTGAGGGGAGAGGATGAGGGAGGTCGTCCGCCTGGCCAGGTGCCAGCCTCCAACAATCGTGCCCATGCAGCCCATGGCACCTGGTTACGGGGGGGGGGTACAGGCAATGATGACATGTCGTCGTTTCCCTCCCCTCCCCACCCCCTTCAGGCCATTATATTTGATGATCAGCCAGCGATGTTGCCCTAGGGGAGGAGGAAGAGGAGCGTGTCAGGGAGACACTCGCCCTCTCCCCCCTCCCCGACACTCGCCCTCTCCCCCCTCCCCGGCACTCGCCCTCTCCCCCCTCCCCGGCACACGCCCCCCCCCTCTCCGGCACTCGCCCCCCCCTCCCCGGCACTCGCCCTCTCCCCCCTCCCCGGCACACGCCCCCCCCCCCCCTCTCCGGCACTCGCCCCCCCCCTCCCCGGCACTCTCCCTCTCCCCCCTCCCCGGCACTCGCCCTCTCCCCCCCTCCCCGGCACTCGCCCTCTCCCCCCTCCCCGGCACACGCCACCCCCCCCCACTCTCTGGCACTCGCCCCCCCCCCCTCCCCGGCACTCACCCTCTCCCCCCTCCCCGGCATTCGGCCCCTTGTGTACCGGCCCCGCTCGTTGTACCAGGACCTCACGGACCGGGCATACAGGAGGAGAATCCGGATGAGCCCAGAAACCGTGGCACACATCTGCCACTTGCTGGCACACCTGGCACCGGGTGGCAATGGGGGAGGACACCCTCTGCCCGTTACGGTTACGGTGGCCCTGAACGTTTATGCCACGGGGTAATTCCAGGTGCCGAGTGGGGATCTGTCCGGCATCTCGCAGACATAGGTGCACCGGTGCATCCGGGCAGTGACAGACGCCCTTTATGCCATTGCAGACCACTACATCCAGTTCCCTATGCACCGGGCCAGTCAGGATGCCCGGGCAGCGGGCTTCGCTGCTGTGGTCGGGTTTCCCATGGTCCAGGGCCCGATCCATGGGATCCACGTCACCGTGCGGCCACCTGCAGATAACAGGGCCGTGTTCACCAATAGGAAGGGGACCTATTCCATGAACATTCAGATGGTCTGCGACCACCTCATGATTATCCTGCACGTGTGCGCCCGGTACCCGGGCAGTGTACATGACTCATTCGTATTGGCGCAGTCTTACATCCCTGGCATGTTCGAGGGATGCCAACCCCGGCTGAGTAGCTGGTTGCTGGGCGACAGGGGTTACCCGTTGCGGTCGTGGCTGATGACGCCTATACGGAGGCCACAGACTGACGTAAACAACAGCTACAACGATGCCCATGCAGCGACCAGGGGTGTGATAGAGAGGTGCTTTGGCCTGCTAAAAATACGTTTCAGGTGTCTGGACTGCTCTGGAGGGGCCCTCCAGTACCCGCCAGATCGGGTCGGCCGCATCGTTGTGCTGCGTCCTGCACAACATAGCCCAGCAGAGGGTCGATGTGCCACAGGCAGAGGAGGGGGAAGTGGAGGAGCAGCAGGAAGAGGCGCAGACCTCCCCAGATGAGGAGGATGGGGGCAATGGTCAGGGCAGACAGGCTGGACATGGGCGGGAGGCTGCCCACCGTTACCGGCTGGGCCAGCGGGCACGGGACAGGCTGATAGCCGCCCGGTTCACTGACTGGGGGGGGGGTGTGGGAATCGCCGAGTATGGCCACATACCGCACACCACAGCACCAGCCGACCACCCTCACCCCACCACCAACACCCTCATCCCCCGCCACCCACCCACCCACCAACCACCCCCACCCCACCCACATGCACACCACCCCTCCATTGCACATCCACCTGCAGCACGATGGGCCAGGCTCACACGGTCGCAGTGGAAGCGGGTCTATTGCAGGCCATGGAGGATGATGACGACCTGCTCTGCGATGAGCTCCTGGCTCTGCATCGTTGGACAATGTCTGACCCATGGCCACAGTACCACCCTCCACCCAGACCATCCCTGCATGCGGCCGTGACACTGCAGCGCACGATCCCGTCCTCTGCCCGGGGAGATGGAGAGGGTAGCCCAGGGGGAGGGGGGTCACACTCACCTGGAGCCGGTGTAAGACCACCCCTCACACATACACTGGCGCTCACCTCACACCACACCCCCACATGCTTCGGACAGAGCACAAAGGCAGATTCTGTCGGTGTGAAAGTGATTTTAATAACAAACAGTCCATACACCTGCCCCAGCCCCTAAAACCCGTCTATGCCCTGCATCGGTGCCAACTTACTCAGTGTCTAATTGTTTGGCCCTACTCGCCTTTTGACTACATCTCGGTGGTTCCCCAGACGGTACAGCAGAACTGGAGGTGGACTCCTGTGATTCCTGCCCTCTGACTCGGGATCCCTTTGGCGGCCGTTTCCTGGGGTGGCCCGGCCTAGATGGGCCAGGCTGCGGTTTGGGCGACTGCGATGGCGAGCTGCCAGCCTGTCCTGCCCGTTGCCCACCAGATGCACCTGGGTCGGAAGGGGGGGGGGGCGGAGTCCGAGGTACCGCGATGACCAGGACCTCCCCTGCAGACGGACCTGGGATGGGCCCCGGCACCTCCTCCTCCCTCAGGGTGCCTCTACTTGGGTCGGGGGTGCTAAAGGATCGGCCATCCAACGACCCCTACCGACACCTCCTGCTGCCAGTCCTGGAGGCCCGCCCTAGTATCAACAAGGGTCTGCAAGTTTGCATCCATGGAGCTCAGGGTGTTGGCCATCCCTGTCTGTGTCTGGGCGACACTGGACAGCACATGACCAATGGCGCCGATGCCTTCAGCGATGGCCTGCTAGGACTGGGCCATGGCCTGCAGAGACTGGGCCACGGCCTGCTGAGACTGGGCCATGGCCTGCTAGGACTGGGCCATGGCCTGCTAGGACTGGGCCATGGCCTGCTGAGACTGGGCCACGGCCTGCTGAGACTGGGCCACGGCCTGCAGAGACTGGGCCACGGCCTGCTGAGACTGGGCCACGGCCTGCTAGGACTGGGCCATGGCCTGCAGAGACTGGGCCACGGCCTGCTGAGACTGGGCCATGGCCTGCTAGGACTGGGCCATGGCCTGCTAGGACTGGGCCAAGGCCTGCTAGGACTGGGCCACGGCCTGTTGAGACTGGGCCATGGCCTGCAGAGACTGGGCCACGGCCTGCAGAGACTGGGCCACGGCCTGCAGAGACTGGGCCACGGGTTGCAGAGACTGGGCCATGGCGTTGAGCGCCTCTGCCATCTGCCGTTGGCTCATGGCTTCCTGTGAGAGGGCAGCCATGTCCTGGGCCACACACGCCGCCTTCACGGAACGCCCCAGGCCTCGCATACTGCTCCCCATGTCTGACACCGTCGCACCCATTGCCTCCACCACGGACGCCACCCTTGCGGTTTCGGCCTGGGTGGCACGCATGACCGGCACCACTCCCAGCTCCTGGACCTGGGTGGACTCCTCCACCTGCGTGTGCAGCTGCTGCAAGCCAGCTGTCATCCTTTTTCTTCGTCCCAGGTTTGGTGGCTGCATCGGGTCTATAGGTGGGTGTGGTAACTCCAGGAACCTGGGACCCGTCTGGGCGGCAGATGTTCGCTTGCGCCAGGATGCCCTCCGATCTCCCGGTCCCTCTGCTGCTCCTACCTCCACCTGCTGTACCGGCACGGCTGTGTTGTGCGCACCAGTGAATGTACCAAATGCCTCATCACTAAAGTGCCCAACCGAGATGAGTGTCTCTGCGATGGTGGAGGGTGTTGGAAACAGCAGTGGTGCTGTGTCGTGAGCATCATCCGACTCAGAGTCCATGGACCTCTGGGGTGGCGGGTCGTCTCCAACCGTCCACTGTGTGTCAATGTCCTGTATTTCAGTGTCATGTGTGTCGATGTCCTGGGTAGGGGTATCCTGGGTAGGGCTGTCCTGGGTAGGGCTGTCCTGGGTAGGGGGTGTCCTGGGTAGTGCTGTCCTGGGTAGGGCTATTCTGGGTAGGGCTGTCCTGGGTAGGAGTGTCCTGGGTAGGAGTGTCCTGGGTAGGGCTGTCCTGGGTAGGGCTGTCCTGGGTAGGGGTGTCCTGGGTAGGGCTGTCCTGGGTAGGGCTGTCCTGGGTAGGGCTGTCCTGGGTAGGGGTGTCCTGGGTAGGGCTGTCCTGGGTAGGGCTGTCCTGGGTAGGGGAGTCCTGGGTAGGGCTGTCCTGGGTAGGAGTGTCCTGGGTAGGGGTGTCCTGGGTAGGGGATGTCCTGGGTAGGGGAGTCCTGGGTAGGGCTGTCCTGGGTAGGGCTGTCCTGGGTAGGGGTGTCCTGGGCAGGGGGTGTCCTGGGTAGTGGTGTCCCGGGTAGGGCTATTCTGGGTAGGGCTGTCCTGGGTAGGGCTGTCCTGGGTAGGTGTGTCCCGGGTAGGGCTGTCCTGGGTAGGGGTGTCCTGGGTAGGGGTGTCCTGGGTAGGGCTGTCCTGGGTAGTGGTGTCCTGGGTAGGGTTGTCCTGGGTAGGGCTATCCTGGGTAGGGCTGTCCTGGGTAGGGCTGTCCTGGGTAGGGCTGTCCTGGGTAGGGGTGTCCTGGGTAGTGGTGTCCCGGGTAGGGCTGTCCTGGGTAGGGCTGTCCTGGGTAGGAGTGTCCTGGGTAGGGCTGTCCTGGGTAGGGCTGTCCTGGGTAGGGCTGTCCTGGGTAGGGCTGTCCTGGGTAGGGCTGTCCTGGGTAGTGCTGTCCTGGGTAGGGCTATTCTGGGTAGGGCTGTCCTGGGTAGGGCTGTCCTGGGTAGGGGTGTCCTGGGTAGGGCTGTCCTGGGTAGGGCTGTCCTGGGAAGGGGTGTCCTGGGTAGGGCTGTCCTGGATAGGGCTGTCCTGGGTAGGGCTGTCCTGGGTAGGGCTGTCCTGCGTAGGGCTGTCCTGCGTAGGGGTATCCTGGGTAGGGCTGTCCTGGGTAGGGCTGTCCTGGGTAGGGGTGTCCTGGGTAGGGCTGTCCTGGGTAGGGCTGTCCTGGGTAGGGCTGTCCTGGGTAGTGGTGTCCTGGGTAGGGCTGTCCTGGGTAGTGGTGTCCCGGGTAGGGCTATTCTGGGTAGGGCTGTCTTGGGTAGTGGTGTCCTGGGTAGGGCTGTCCTGGGTAGTGGTGTCCCGGGTAGGGCTGTCCTGGGTAGGGTGTCCTGGGTAGGGGTGTCCTGGGTAGGGCTGTCCTGGGTAGTGGTGTCCTGGGTAGGGTTGTCCTGGGTAGGGCTATCCTGGGTAGGGCTGTCCTGGGTAGGGGTGTCCTGGGTAGGGGTGTCCTGGGTAGGGCTATCCTGGGTAGGGCTGTCCTGGGTAGGGCTGTCCTGGGTAGGGCTGTCCTGGGTAGGGCTGTCCTGGGTAGGGGTGTCCTGGGTAGGGCTGTCCTGGGTAGGGCTATTCTGGGTAGGGCTGTCCTGGGTAGGAGTGTCCTGGGTAGGAGTGTCCTGGGTAGGGCTGTCCTGGGTAGGGCTGTCCTGGGTAGGGCTGTCATGGGTAGGGCTGTCCTGGGTAGGGTTGTCCAGGGTAGGGCTATCCTGGGTAGGGCTGTCCTGGGTAGGGCTGTCCTGGGTAGGGCTGTCCTGGGTAGGGCTGTCCTGGGTAGGGCTATTCTGGGTAGGGCTGTCCTGGGTAGGAGTGTCCTGGGTAGGAGTGTCCTGGGTAGGGCTGTCCTGGGTAGGGCTGTCCTGGGTAGGGCTGTCCTGGGTAGGGCTGTCCTGGGTAGGGCTGTCCTGGGTAGGGCTGTCCTGGGTAGGGCTATTCTGGGTAGGGCTGTCCTGGGTAGGGCTGTCCTGGGTAGGGGTGTCCTGGGTAGGGCTGTCCTGGGTAGGGCTGTCCTGGGAAGGGGTGTCCTGGGTAGGGCTGTCCTGGGTAGGGCTGTCCTGGGTAGGGCTGTCCTGGGTAGGGCTGTCCTGCGTAGGGCTGTCCTGCGTAGGGGTATCCTGGGTAGGGCTGTCCTGGGTAGGGCTGTCCTGGGTAGGGGTGTCCTGGGTAGTGGTGTCCTGGGTAGGGCTGTCCTGGGTAGGGCTGTCCTGGGTAGGAGTGTCCTGGGTAGGGCTGTCCTGGGTAGGGCTGTCCTGGGTAGGGCTGTCCTGGGTAGGGCTGTCCTGGGTAGTGGTGTCCTGGGTAGGGCTGTCCTGGGTAGTGGTGTCCCGGGTAGGGCTATTCTGGGTAGGGCTGTCTTGGGTAGTGGTGTCCTGGGTAGGGCTGTCCTGGGTAGTGGTGTCCCGGGTAGGGCTGTCCTGGGTAGGGGTGTCCTGGGTAGGGGTGTCCTGGGTTGGGCTGTCCTGGGTAGTGGTGTCCTGGGTAGGGTTGTCCTGGGTAGGGCTATCCTGGGTAGGGCTGTCCTGGGTAGGGGTGTCCTGGGTAGGGGTGTCCTGGGTAGGGCTATCCTGGGTAGGGCTGTCCTGGGTAGGGCTGTCCTGGGTAGGGCTGTCCTGGGTAGGGGTGTCCTGGGTAGGGGTGTCCTGGGTAGGGCTGTCCTGGGTAGGGCTATTCTGGGTAGGGCTGTCCTGGGTAGGAGTGTCCTGGGTAGGAGTGTCCTGGGTAGGGCTGTCCTGGGTAGGGCTGTCCTGGGTAGGGCTGTCCTGGGTAGGGCTGTCCTGGGTAGGGTTGTCCAGGGTAGGGCTATCCTGGGTAGGGCTGTCCTGGGTAGGGCTGTCCTGGGTAGGGCTGTCCTGGGTAGGGCTGTCCTGGGTAGGGCTATTCTGGGTAGGGCTGTCCTGGGTAGGAGTGTCCTGGGTAGGAGTGTCCTGGGTAGGGCTGTCCTGGGTAGGGCTGTCCTGGGTAGGGCTGTCCTGGGTAGGGCTGTCCTGGGTAGGGCTGTCCTGGGTAGTGCTGTCCTGGGTAGGGCTATTCTGGGTAGGGCTGTCCTGGGTAGGGCTGTCCTGGGTAGGGGTGTCCTGGGTAGGGCTGTCCTGGGTAGGGCTGTCCTGGGAAGGGGTGTCCTGGGTAGGGCTGTCCTGGGTAGGGCTGTCCTGGGTAGGGCTGTCCTGGGTAGGGCTGTCCTGCGTAGGGCTGTCCTGCGTAGGGGTATCCTGGGTAGGGCTGTCCTGGGTAGGGGTGTCCTGGGTAGGGCTGTCCTGGGTAGGGCTGTCCTGGGTAGGGCTGTCCTGGGTAGGGCTGTCCTGGGTAGGGCTGTCCTGGGTAGGGCTGTCCTGGGTAGTGCTGTCCTGGGTAGGGCTATTCTGGGTAGGGCTGTCCTGGGTAGGGCTGTCCTGGGTAGGGGTGTCCTGGGTAGGGCTGTCCTGGGTAGGGCTGTCCTGGGAAGGGTTGTCCTGGGTAGGGCTGTCCTGGGTAGGGCTGTCCTGGGTAGGGCTGTCCTGGGTAGGGCTGTCCTGCGTAGGGCTGTCCTGCGTAGGGGTATCCTGGGTAGGGCTGTCCTGGGTAGGGCTGTCCTTGGTAGGGGTGTCCTGGGTAGTGGTGTCCCGGGTAGGGCTGTCCTGGGTAGGGCTGTCCTGGGTAGGAGTGTCCTGGGTAGGGCTGTCCTGGGTAGGGCTGTCCTGGGTAGGGCTGTCCTGGGTAGGGCTGTCCTGGGTAGTGGTGTCCTGGGTAGGGCTGTCCTGGGTAGTGGTGTCCCGGGTAGGGCTATTCTGGGTAGGGCTGTCTTGGGTAGTGGTGTCCTGGGTAGGGCTGTCCTGGGTAGTGGTGTCCCGGGTAGGGCTATTCTGGGTAGGGCTGTCCTGGGTAGGGGAGTCCTGGGTAGGGCTGTCCTGGGTAGTGGTGTCCCGGGTAGGACTGTCCTGGGTAGGGCTGTCCTGGGTAGCGCTATCCTGGGTAGGGCTGTCCTGGGTAGGGCTGTCCTGGGTAGGGCTGTCCTGGATAGGGCTATCCTGGGTAGGGCTGTCCTGGGTAGGAGTGTCCTGGGTAGGGCTGTCCTGGGTAGGGCTGTCCTGGGTAGGGGTGTCCTGGGTAGGGGAGTCCTGGTTAGGGGAGTCCTGGGTAGGGCTATCCTGGGTAGGGCTATCCCGGGTAGGGCTATCCTGGGTAGGGCTGTCCTGGGTAGGGCTGTCCTGGGTAGGGCTGTCCTGGGTAGGGCTATCCTGGGTAGGGCTATCCTGGGTAGGGCTATCCTGGGTAGGGCTATCCTGGGTAAGGCTATCCTGGGTCGGGCTATCCTGGGTAGGGCTGTCCTGGGTAGGGGTGTCCTGGGTAGGGGAGTCCTGGGTTGGGGAGTCCTGGGTAGGGCTATCCTGGGTAGGGCTATCCCGGGTAGGGCTATCCTGGGTAGGGCTGTCCTGGGTAGGGCTGTCCTGGGTAGGGCTGTCCTGGGTAGGGCTATCCTGGGTATGGCTGTCCTGGGTAGTGCTGTCCTGTGTAGGGCTGTCCTGGGTAGGGCTATCCTGGGTAGGGCTATCCTGGGTAAGGCTATCCTGGGTAGGGCTATCCTGGGTAGGGCTATCCTGGGTAGGGCTATCCTGGGTAGGGCTGCCCTGGGTAGGAGTGTCCTGGGTAGGGTTATCCTGGGTAGGGCTATCCTGGGTAAGGCTATCCTGGGTAGGGCTATCCTGGGTAGGGCTATCCTGGGTAGGGCTGTCCTGGGTAGGGCTAGCCTGGGTAGGGCTATCCTGGGTAGTGGTGACCTGGCTCGGTTGCGATGGGGGCCTGTGGCTGCCCCCTCGTCGCTCGGGTGGGGGATATGGGGGGGGGGTATATTGGGGGAATGGGGAAGGGGGAATATGGGGTATATGGGGGAGGGGGGATATTGGGGATATGGGGGAGGGTATATGGTGTTATGGGGAGGGGGGATATGGGGATATGGGGAGGGGGATATTGAGGGACTGGGGGAGGGGGATATGGGGGAGGGGGGATATTGGGGAATGGGGGAGGGGGATATGGGGGATATGGGGGAGAGGGGATATTGGGGGAATGGGAACGGGCCGTGGGAGTCTCACTTGGTGGTGCGCCCCCAACCTTTGCATCAGCAACCTCCCAGTCCTCGGGTCGGCCTGCCAGTTCCAGGGCCCTCTTCTCATGAACGGTGAGTGGTCTCTCATCAGCTGGGCCCTCTCCAGTCCTCTCACGCTCCCTGTTGTTGTGTGCGCGCTTCTCCTGTGGGGTGCAGGTGGGTGGGTGGCAGGGATAAAGGGCAACGGTGTTAGGCAGGGATATACATGCAGGCCAGCGGTTGTGCGTATATTGGCATAGGTACGCAGCACATTCGGGTTAGGGTTAGGCTTAGGATTGGTTGCACCTGGGGGTGTGCCGCACATCGGGGAGCGGGGGGGGGGGGGGTACTCACCCTGGCTGCCCTGACGAGGTCATTCACCTTCTTGTGGCATTGTGCGCCTGTCCTTGGGGTTACAGCCACAGCGCTGACGGCCTCTGCCACCTCCCTCCACAGGCGCCGGCTGAAGCGTGGGGCAACCCTGCGGCCGTGTCCAGGGTACAGGGCCTCCCTCCTCTGCTCTACTGCGTCCAGGAACGCCTCGATGTCATGCTCCTGGAACCTCGGGGCTGCGCAACGAGCGGCCATCTTGTTGGATCTCCGGGGGGGCGTCTTTTGTGCTGTGACATCGCCTGCCGTCAATGACGGCGCGCATCTGCGGCGGGTGGCGCCATCGCGAATGGCGTCACACCACTACTAGCCCATTCCGGGCCAAAGAATTTGCGCCTTTTGAGGGGGGCCAACGCCGGAGTGATCCGCACTGTTTTCGGCGCCGGATCCCGACCATCGCGCCGATTATCAGAGAATCCTGCCCCTGATCTTCCTACCTTCTCCGCTGGAGGATTTGCTATTTTCCACTTACACTGATTTATTTTTGGATGTGTTAGTAACAGGAGGATTTCCAGCTGGAGGACTAAATTGGATAGCTCCTAAAATGGGTGCAAGGATGGTGATGGTGTGTGATTAACCATTTGATGTAACGCAGGCAGCATCTTCATGCTTGATGTTCTTTTTCATGATTTCTACGTGCACCCAATGCGGTTTGTTGGTCATATGGATCATCCACAATCATTATTTGCTGGCACTACTTAAAGCTAGACAATACTGCTTATTATTCTTGAAGGGAAAGGCACATCATGGCAATTGCAGGTTCTGACATAATTTGAAATAGTGTCAGGAAACCTTCCAGACACAAGGCATTGGGAGCAGGTAGCTGTGGAGATCAATGCCAGGAAACTAGCCCTGAGGGCCTGGATACAGTGCTGCAGGAGAATAAATACCTTCGTACAAGTGGTCACAGTCGGTGAATCTATCTTCAAATGACACATCAATCTTCAAACCCACAACCAGACAACTGGTCACACACACGCTACTCAAATCCCTACGTCCCCATCAGTCACCTACCAACAATCTGCTGTCAATCAGAACTTATACCTCACATTCATAGCTTCACTGCACACCGGCACACTTATACTGCTGCAAGTCTCACACCCACACCTCACAGTTTGCACACACTGTCAACTATTCAACCACGACAGCCACACAATCATATTGGACAACACTGACACATATTGCACCTCCGTACAGCGAAGATGGTACAGTCAAAGATAGCTGGACACATATGCCTGCATGTCCTAACCCCCTTGGCAGAGATAGTGTTCACCATTATTTGCAAGGCCATCGCTGAAGCCGTGGCCAGCATTGGGGCCGAATCCATTACAAATACTGATAGCTACATACTAAATACGTCTCGTAACTCACTACAAGCTACTGGTGATGTAAGCATGCACCTCTTAATTTTCCACCTCCTGTCATCATAACCTCATCCATGTGCCTCTCTTTCTTTTGGATACCCAAGGAGGGCAACCTGACCAGGCAATGGAGGTGACCAAGTAGATAGTGATGAAGAAGTAGACAGAGTGGTGGTAAAACATGTTCAAGAATACATTTCAGAGCCGATTTCTTCCCTGCAGACCTGGGCAAGAAGATGAGAAACAATCCACTTAAAAATAATTACAGGCAATGACATCCAGTCCCTGGTATTGAAGGTTGAAGGAACCAACATCAGTACGACATACATCACCTCCTGGCAGATCCTAAGAAGACCCTCGGCATCAAGCTGCCGTTCCTGGTGATGATCATCAAGGTCTGTGATCGATGTTAGAGGGATGAGAGGGGTCCAACAGCAACCTGGCACAGGGCTCTACGCAGAGCTTGTAGCCCAACCTTTCTGTGATGATATGCATAAGCAATTATGTATATTGTGATGTAAATAACCTCTAACCAACAGGTGGCAGTACAAATCTACCACATGAATCTGTACCTCGAGGAGTCTGGAGCTTGTCGTGTTAGTGGATAGTCATACTTGCAGTAGCTCTTAGATAATTGATCATTAATTGTAGTTTGTAATATATTTCTCATAGTTATCTTTACCATGCATTTATTTTCTAAGAAGACACTTTAACTAGTCAAGATCTAGACACTCTATTGTGCATGATTCCTACCGACCAAGAATCAAAACATAACATGGTACCAGGTTTGAAGGTCTACTAAGGAAACAAGATTCTTTGAAAATCCGGACAACTAAAGATAACCTCATGAAGTACTGGCAACTTGTACCCAACACACTGCTAGACTTCGAAGCCCAGGATGGAAGGTCTGAAGGCACCACACCAGTTTCAAGTAATTGGTAATGTAGATGGGAATTAGCGCGTTCTTAAACAGCAATTCACACTCCACATTGCAGGTCTTAGTCTGCAGGCACAGCCTGATTAGCTCACTGAGCTAAATCGCTTGCTTTTAAAGCAGACCAAGCAGGCCAGCAGCACGGTTTGATTCCCGTACCAGCCTCCCCGGACAGGCGTCGGAATGTGGCGACTAGGGGCTTTTCACAGTAACTTCATTGAAGCCTACTCGTGACAATAAGCAATTTTCATTTCATTTAATGAGAGACGCGTAGCATTGCTGATCCACAAGCAGGTCCACAAGCCATAGAAATATTTAATACGTCAGCGCTAAGAAAGGGGTCGGTGAAGGTGGACATCTGAGGGAGGGCCTGGAGGGTTGCGTGATGTGGGCTGGGAGGTGGCCCAGGAGAGGCTATGGCTGATTGGCATGGGGGGGGGGGGGCACGTCCCTCCGAACAGGCCAATCACATGGAATGTGAGAGGACTGAATGGGCCAGTCAAACAGTTGCGCATGTTTGCGTATTTGAGGAGTTTAAAGGCGGATGTGGCTTTTTTACAGCAAACGCACCTGAAGATCGGGGATCAGACTAGCTAAGGAAAGGGTGGGGAAGCCAGGTCTTCCACTCAGGATTAGATATGAAGACACATGGGGTGGCGGTCCCAATAATAAATAAGCGGGTATCGTTTGAGGTGAGGAATAGAGTGGCAGATTCAGGGGGAAGATTCATGATGGTGAGTGGGAACATAGAACATAGAACAGTACAGCACAGAACAGGCCCTTCGGCCCTCGATGTTGTGCCGAGCAATGATCACCCTACTTAAACCCACGTAACCCGTATACCCGTAACCCAACAATCCCCCCATTAACCTTACACTACAGGCAATTTAGCATGGCCAATCCACCTAACCCGCACATCTTTGGACTGTGGGAGGAAACCGGAGCACCCGGAGGAAACCCACGCACACACGGGGAGGACGTGCAGACTCCACACAGACAGTGACCCAGCCGGGAATCGAACCTGGGACCCTGGAGCTGTGAAGCATTGATGCTAACCACCATGCTACCGTGAGGCCCCCTTGGAGGGAAATTGGAGGGAATGCCAGTGGTCTTGAGGAACGCCTATGCCCCAAGTTGGAACGATGTTGAATTCATGAGGCAGGTGCCAGGGAAGATTCCGGACAAGACTCGCAGCAGCTGATAATGGGGGGGGGATTTTAATATGGTTGTTGAGCCAAAATTGGACCGGTCCAATGCGTGGTCGGGGAAAGTATCGGGGATGGCAAGGGAGCTAAAAAGGTTCCTGGAGCAGGGGGGGGGGGGGGGGGGGGGGGGGGAGGGTGGGGGGGAGGGTTGGGGGGGGGGGGGGGGGAGGGTGGGGGGGGAGGGTGGGGGGGGGGGGGGTACCAGGCCGAGGGCAAAGGAATTTTCGTACTTCTCCTCAGATCAACCACTTCATGATGGAAAGACTCTGTTGGCGGAAGTGGTCAGCTCGGAGTATTCACCGATTGTGGTATCAGACCATGTGCTGTATTGGGTGGACTTGCAAGTGGATGGGGCGGGCGGGGGGGGGGGGGGGGGGGGGGGCAGCGCCCGCAGTGGAGGTTCGAGGTGGAGTTGTTAGCGGATATGAGGAGGTTTGTGCGCGGGTGAGGGCTGCCATTCGGGGGTATGTGGGGCTGAATGATACGAGTGAGGTTTCTGCTGCCACGTTATTGGAGGCGCTGAAGGCAGTGGACAGGGGGGGGGGGCGTTTATATCGATACAAGCACATAGGGACAAGACGGAACGGGCAGAGATGGCTAGGCTGGTGGATAAGATCCTGCAGGTCGCTAGGAGGTTTTCGGAAGCCCCAGAGGCTGGACTGTTGAAAGAGCAGCAAAAACTCCAGGTGGAGTTCGTGTTGGTGTCTCCGTGTCTCCGGAGAAGGCAGTTGCGGAGGGCCGGGAGGCTGTCGATGAGTATGGGGAGAATGTGAGTAGGATGTTAGCACATTAATTGAGGAAGCAGGAGGTGGCGAGGGAGATGGGAAAGGTGAAGGATAGGAGGGGAAATATGGTCGTAGACCCAGCGGGGGTGAATGGGGTTTTCAAGGACTTCTCCAAGAGGTTATATGATTTGGAGCCCCCTGGTCGAGCTGGAGGGAATGATGCGTATTTTAGTTGGGATGGAGTTCCCCAAGGTGGAGGAGGACCTGGTAGTGGGGCTGGGAGTGCCCATTGGATTGGTGGAGGTGATGGGGGCGATTGGTGGTGATGGAGGGGATGGGGGCGATTGGTGGAGGTGATAGAGGGTATGGGGGCGATGCAGGCAGGGAAGGCCCTGGGCCTGGATGGCATCCGGTAGAATTTTATAGAAAGTTTTTGGGAGACCCTGGGGCCCTTGCTGATAAGGAATTTAATGAGGCGAGGGAGAAGAGGGAACCCTCCCCCACGTCGCAGGCTTCGATTTCCTTAAATTTAAAGAAAGATAAAGACACAGAGCAGTGTAGGTCCTACCGTCCAATTTCACTGCTGAATGTGGATGCCAAGCTGTTGGCAAAGCTCGTGGTGTCACGGATTGAGGGCTGTGTGCCGGGGGTGATAAGGGAAGACCAGACAGGGTTTGTAAAGGGGAGGCATCTGTCAGCTAACATTAGGTATTTGTTAAACGTTATAATGATGATATTGGAGGCACGGAATGTGGAGGTGGTGTCGCTAACGATGCAGAGAAGGCCTTTGATCGGGTGGAATGGGACTATTTGTGGGAGGTACTGGGGCAATTCGGGTTTGGACAGAGGTTTGTGGATGGGTCCAGTTGTTGCATTGGGCGGCGAGTGGGCAGCGAGTGTAAGGACCAACCGGGTGGGTTTGGGGTACTTCAGGCTGAATCGCCCGACAAGGCAGGGATGCCCACTCTCCCCATTGCTTTTTGCCTTGGCGATAGAGCTACTGGCAATGGCACTCAGAGCGCCAAGAGGTTGGCAGGCGATAGTGTGGGATGGTTGAGCACAGGATCTCGCTATATGCGGATGACGTATTGCTTTATATATAGAACCCACTGGAAGGTATTGGGGGAGGATCATGGGCATTTCGAAGGAATTTGGCTGGTCCTCTGGGTACAAGTTAAACATGTGGACGAGTGAAGTCTTTCTGATCGAGGCGAGGGGGCAGGGGAGGAGGTTGGGTAAGCTGGCGTTTAAGATAGTGAGGGCGAGTTTCAGGTATCTGGGCATCCACGCAGGGACAGGAGCAGCAACACAAAATGAATTTGGCACGACTGGGGGAGCAGTTGAAGTGGGATTTTAAGAGATGGGACATGCTCCCGCTGTCTTTGGCGGGGTGGGTGCGGTCCGTGAGGATGGTTAATTATTGCCACTTTGTCAATAATTCCTGTTGCCTCTCAGCCAGCCATGTTAAAGTGGTGGATTGCAAAATTGGATCTTCCAGATCCAGAGCTGCCTGATTGCGTCCAACAAGACCATTTGCCGTTGCCCCCTCAAAGTCAGCGACCCTCCACCAGCCATGCTGCAGCCACTAAAGTTGCTCTCTATAGGAGCACGTGGAAGACCGGGATGCATGACGGTGATTAGTGGAGTTTTGAATGCAATTTGGCATGATTTCCTTTATAGTCAAGAGGACGATGTGATCATCAACAATAGACGAAGATAGGTATGGGACTATTGGTGAATAGTACATTGGGGTAAGATTTATGATATCACATTTGAATTAGTTCTTCAATTACTGTCCAGGCAGAAAGGGAACTTGTATCTGTTTTCCCTCAATTACTCTTCCTTGTTTACTGCCTCCTCCTCTTCCACCTCCTCTTCTTTGTGACCCTCATCCTCAGCTTCACGTGTGCTACAAAAGGCCTATTTCATCATGATGGTTGTGCATCATGCAGCTATCCGTCGCAAATCCTGAGACCCACTTCGCTGGGCTGATCCAGGCAGAGGAATCAGTACACTGTGGTCTGCTCTATCACAGTTCATGCAGCAGCACAGCACTTATTGCAAGCTGATTACATGTGCATAGGTTGAGCCCCAGAATTATCAGCTATGTGGCCAGCCGATAGCCCTTATCCCTCTGTAGCCACACTTTGGTTTGTTGTTGTGACTCGCGCACTTTGAATAAATATATCAAGGCTGCTGCCAGTGGCCAATGACCTGAAGATGTGCCTCAGGTCACATACCAGCTGGATGCCGAGGAAATAAAATTCCTTTCAATTCCAGTGTTGGGCAGGGTTAACATGGGGCACCCACAAACAACGTGCAAACAATCAATGGCACCCTGCGGTAGCCTTCAGATCGTGCAACACCTCATGCTCACTAACCAGTTTGTCTCTGATAAGAGAGAATAAGTCATCTCTCTTTTAAATAGATAGCCTTGATGCAACAGTGGATTGCAAAATGCTAGATCTGGCCAATTCATTTGCACCATACAATGACCATCTCCAACAAGAAAGAATCTAAACAACGTTCCTTGCCATTCAAAGGCATTACTATTGTTGAATCCTCCACCATCAATATTCTGGGGGTTTGCCATTGACCAGAAAAAAATACTGTGGCTGCAAGAGCAGGTCAGAGGTTATGAATCCTGCAGCAAGTAACTTACCTCCTGACTTCCCAAAGACTGTCCACCATCTACAAGTCGGGAGTGCGATGGAATAATCTCCACTTGCCTGGATGACTGCAGCTCCAATAAAACTGAAGACGCTTGACACCATCCAGGACAATGCAGCCCATTTAATTGGTGCCCCATACACAAACATAAATTCCCTCCACTACAATCGAACAGTGTAGTTAGTGTGTACCATCTGTAAGATGCCCTTCAGGAACTCGTGATGTGGAGATGCCGGCGTTGGAGTGGGGTGAGCACAGTAAGAAGTCTTACAACACCAGGTTTAAAGTCCAACAGGTTTGTTTCAAACACTAGCTTTCGGAGCACTGCTCCTTTCTTCAGGAACTCACCAAGGCTTCTTAGATAGCAACTTCTAAAGCCACTGCGACCATCTACATGGGAATACTGCCACCTAGAAATTCCCCTTCCAACCTACTCCCCATCCTAACTTGGAAATATATTGCCATTCATTCACTGTCGCTGGGTCAAAATTCCTGGAACTCCCTCCCTAACAGCACTGTGGTTGTAGCTACACCACATGAACTGCAGTGGTGCAACACAGTAACTCATCACCACCTTCTCAAGGGCAAGTGACACCCATCCCTTAAATGAATTAAAACAAAATATTGCAGCACCGGCCTGGAAGTTAGGAGGCGGATAAAAGTTCATTGCCACAGTCAATTGTACAGCCATCGGCCGCACAGGGATCTCAAACATTGTTTATTAACTGAGATCCAGGAAGCAGAATTGCTCCCCAAAATCTCTGGGTGGTTATGGCACCTTGCCGAAGGCCCTGCTCCCTTCCTTCTCCCTCATCTAGCAGCTTGTCTGGCTCTGTGTGGCCTCTGCTCATTCTCCCAGTCATTCTGGTGGAAAGTCTGCTGATGCACCCACATTTGGGAACAAGTGGTTTGTGCAGAAGCATTGAAATCAGCAAAAGATCCTTCAGCACATGCCAGTTCACTACCTGTAAATATTTGGAACTTGAATAAACCATAGCACACAGCAAAATCATGTGGAACCATTGCAAAAACCAGCAGATGACCACCAGTATCTAAGCTGTAAATAGTGGTGATAATAATCTTTATTATTGTCACAAGTAGGCTTACACTAACACTGCAATGAAGTTACTATGAAAAGTCCCTAGTTGCCACACTCAGGCGCCTGTTCGGGTACACAGATTTCATGTTGATTTACACATACCCAGTTATGTAAAGATAAGAGGGAGCACTGGCAGGAAGATTGAGCTCCAAAATGGCAGCACTGTCATCAAATCAGTGCTACACAGTGATTGATGTTATGATTTGCCTGCTCTGCGTTATTTAGGCAGACATTAGCTGTATGTGTGTTGACACTTCCACCAAAATAGCAGTCAGCATGCTTCATGTCTGAAGCATGCCTGTGCACCACAGATGTCATTCTGGTTCCCAGGGACATTCATGGCACCCAGGAAAAACATACACTTCCGAGCCCAATTTCTCACCCACGGATCTTTCAACAGGACCATTGGATAGTGATTGGGAAGTGTTGTGTTATGCTTCTTCATGTAGCACAAGCTGCTTCCTTGATATATGCTCTAACAAAGGAAGGTTCAGACTTAGAGATAGGTTTAACACATTTATTGAACAGTTAACAATTCTCCTACTCGAGTTCGACTCTCCTGCTAATATTGCTATAGTAACTCAGTCTAACTAACCAGTCTGCTCAAAGCCACGTGGTGGGTGTGATGCTTCCGATCTGCCCCTGTGCTTCTCTCTAAGTGTCGCCTGCGGAACGAGCATGTGTGCCCTGTCCTTTTATATGGGTAGTCCCCTTGTGGTAGTGTCACCTCTGGGTGTCTTGACTGCCCATTGGTCGTGTCCTATTCTGTGTGTTCATTAGCTGTATGTCTGCATGTCATGATGTCTCTGGTACTCCCTCTCGTGTTTACTTAGTCTTAATGTATTTACATTAACCCCTTGTGTATTTGCAGTGATGCATATCACCACAGGAAGTCTGGTTCCTCCTTATGTGGGGATACTGAAGTAACCTGTGGTTTCCCGAATATAACCCTGGGTGAATTAAAGACTTTTTAAAAAGAAACTTTGGGGAGAGATTATTTGAACTTCTCTTGTGGACACTTAAGAGATTTGGAATCTAGAATCTTTCCTCTTCTTCAACTCCTGGGTGGAGCTTTTTCTGACTGACTGGAATCAAGTGGCGGCTCAAAGGAGATAACCTACTTTTCATTAATACACACAGTTTAAATAAAACAGATCACCCTGGGCTAAAGCATGCGCCAAAAGAAAACTGTCGAGCGTGACGTCGCCTTTATTCCCTTGGAAGTATCAAGATTTGTCAGCTGTTGCTGATATTTTTGTAAAGCATTGAATGTTCAAGTTTAATATCACTGCCCGATCCCAAATTCCTGGTTTGTTTAAGGCGGTGCTGTACAAACATGTCCATTGTTGCATTTACAGAAAACTCCCTTGGCCATCATGTTTTCTGTTTCGCAACAGAGCTTGCACTTCAAAAGTATTTAATTGGCTGTCGAGCATTTTGACTCTGTGGAAGGTACTGCAAGACTTTCTTCATCATTTTCAACACCAAACGATCATTCCAGTTCAGAGACAATCAAAACCATTTAGAGCCCCAGTTCCTGACAGCTAGAAGTGCCCTTCCTGCCCTACCATCTTGGTGAGACTGATGGCGGCCATAAACAGACACAGCCTGGAGCTTCCTTCCTCCTTCCTGAAGGTGGGTGGACAGTGACAGCTATGAGACAGCAGCGTCACAGGGAATTAAGAGGAAAGAGGCCCATTGCAGATCCAACAATGCGCTCAAACAATAATTTCATTTCAATGAAAGGCTCTTTGGAGCTGACCTGATTAATGTTCTATACATAGTGCAAGGGCATGACGATTGCTTTAAAAGCGGAGATGAATATCAAGGTGCTTGAAAGTTAAAGTGATAAATTAAGCAACAGATATGATTTGTTTTTCATAAAACAGAAGGTAGGGGTTTGGGTGGGGGGGGGGGGGAGAGGAAAAACATAAAGCATTTAGTTATATGGGAAAGCTGGGTATAGAGGGTTATGGGCCAAATGTGGGCAATTGGGACCAGCTTAGTGGTAAAAACTGGGCGGCATGGACAAGTTGGGCCGAAGGGCCTGTTTTCATGCTGTTAGCCTCTATGACTCTATAAGAGAAAGCCTCTCACCTGAACAACATCTTCTTCCATCTAGCCCTTTCTTCCTCTCTCTTTTATTTGGGGGCATTTCTGCTTTTAATTTGGTAGTTAACTCCTGCGGTGCCCTGTAGGGGAACAGGCTGGAGGATGGTGGTGGGGAGGGTCTGGGGGGGGGGGGGGGGGGGTGCTAGCTTACCAATTTTGATGCTTGTAAATCCATCCTGCACCATTTTTGTTCCCTGCTAAAATTGGGAATGAATGACTTGGCTCTGAGCCTATGTGCTGGAAGAATGGTCTGGAACACCGTGACCTCACCTCCACTCAGTGCCTGCTACAGTGGCCTGGAGAATTTCCCAGCATGGAAATAATGGTTGTGTGTTCCCGCTCTGTGGTGCTTACAAAACATTGCCTGTTGATTCCTTTTGTAACCCATGTAGTTAACTGCTCTGCCGCCAGGGAGTTTCAGATAGGATTTGGGGAAAAGTTTTTGTTGATTGACAGGCCACTTAGCTGCACAGAGGCTTAAATGAGATTTCAGCAGTCACAGCATTGGAAGGATGACAGAATTGCTACAAAAGGATATGACGGATAATGTTACACATTGCTACAGGTAAAAGAATGGGAAATGAGTGGCAGAATCAATTATTAATTTTCGGTCATAACTGTGTCATACAGAGGCCTACACACATGTAAGACTGTGAGGAAATTTAATCAAATCACAAGGCAATTTCTACTGTAATATTTTCAATGAGGCAAAGGGGTCATGATGAATTGATTACTTCTAAATGCAGCTCACTCTCCAGTAACTTTACAGTCCAACGAAGATTCAGTGAGATATAGGCCATTAGCAATGTCGGTGCTTATTGTTATGATCCCAACTGATGTTACAACTGGATGGGAATATCCCAGCATTGAACCATGGCTCAAAAGACCATGGGCTGGATTCTCCGTTCCTGAGGATCCATGATACTTCATGACGGGAAAATAGGCGCGAAACCCGGACCGATACGGGTGAGGGGCTAGCACCCATGGAATGCATGGAAAACGACTGGAGAATCGCTGGGTCCGTGCTGCACATGCGCAGAGCTGTCAAGCTGCAGCCGTGTGTAAGCTTACACCCCCCCCCCCCCCCCACACATGCACCAATCGCACCGGAAAAGATGCCGCCAGCTGTGCTGGACCGCGTACCCGCCCACCCCGACCCCACAGCCCAACTCCTAGCCATTCCCACCCACTCCCCCCAGCCCTGGCAGAAGCCCCCCCCCCCAGCCAGAGGCATGGATCTCGACTGAGTGTGGTGGTGCTGGACACTGTCCGCACGCTCTCTCTGCAGCCACTACAACCTCTGAGACCGTACGTGGCCCGTGCTGTCGGGAACTCAGCCCATCGGAGGTGGAGCATTGCGGGTGGGCGCACTAATGACATTCCAATGGAGTTGTGACTGCTCACAGCGCATGTCTTGATGATGCCGATTTGGAGGGGGCGGAGCATCATAACCCGGCGCCTGCTGCAATTTGGGAGTCGGGAGCCATTCTCTGCCCAATCGCGGTTCCCGATTTCAGCATTGGGCAACGGAGAAACCGGCCCAGAACTTTTACTTTTTTTTATAAAACATGGAGGAACAGTCACAGGACTGCTAATTAGTCTTAACAACAAGAAAACAAATTATTAAACTTGAAAAGTTGGATTATTATACAATACTCCTTTACTCCCTCCCCCCACCACCACTTTGGCTTAACAAATGCACACAAATTTAAAAATTAACATGGATTATAAAGTACAGTTTAAACTACAATGGTCTCATTCATACAAAAAAATCCCTTTTAAGTACACAGGATGACTGTGGTCAAGTACACACAATCCACCCTGAACCCAAGTTAGTGTCTATGGTTTTCTACTCAGAATCCCCCCAGATGATGATCACATGAGAGTTTCCAAACTCCACTCCCAAAAACATTTTACTGTTCACAATTGCTTTAATGCTCAATTCCCAGACTGTATTAAAAGAACATCAAGCGTTTCATCTACCTCTGAAGTCTGTTGTCCCACTTTAAATCTATCTACTGAGATTGTCTCTTCAACTCAGAACACTTTGTTCACTCTTCCTTGAATTCTTCTGCCTTGGTATCTGTTCCCTTAACTCCATACTTCTTATACAGTCTCTCTGTCCAAATTTCAAGGTTATCTGGATTGTATCTTGTTCCTTCGGAACCTTGCATATTTGCAACTCTTTCTACCCAGCTTCTCCTGGCAGAGTTGTTCATTCCTGTGACCTGGCTGCAACGGCTCTGGTTTCTAGTTAAAATGAAGAACAAAGGAAACCCCTTCTCTCTGGAAGTGGTCTCCTGTTGCTAAGCATTGACTTACGTCTATTTATTTTTCACATCATAACCCGCTCTAAGCACAATAGAGACACAGTTGGAACCCAATCAACCCCCACACGCACAAACACCTTTGTCTAGCAATAATCTAACTATAGGTTTTACCCTTCCAGACGTAGAAACATTATATTAAACACACCTAAAACTATACCTTATTTCTAATGCTTACTAATACAAATATAGTCCATAAAACTACCTTTGTTTTCCTAACATTTAGGAGCTCTATACTCACCTAAATTACCATATAATTCAAAATGTAACATAGAAAAAGCCAGTTGCACGCTGCCAACTCGAGGCACCACCCACCCCCTTTCCCCCCATAGGGGGCAGCAGGGTAGAATGGTGGTTAGCATAAATGCTTCACAGCTCCAGGGTCCCAGGTTCGATTCCCGGCTGGGTCACTGTCTGTGTGGAGTCTGCACGTCTTCCCCCTGTGTGCGTGGGTTTCCTCCGGGTGCTCCGGTTTCCTCCCACAGTCCAAAGATGTGCGGGTTAGGTGGATTGGCCATGATAAATTGCCCGTAGTGTCCTAATAAATGTAAGGTTAAGGGGGGGTTGTTGGGTTACGGGTATAGGGTGGATACGTGGGTTTGAGTAGGGTGATCATGGCTCGGCACAACATTGAGGGCCGAAGGGCCTGTTCTGTGCTGTACTGTTCTATGTTTCCCCACTCCTGTTGCATCTTAATTTCATGTTTTGTGTTTTAATGGTCCTTTTAATGCCAGCGATCCTGCAGGCTATTTCACCAGTGAAAACCCACTGACCTTGAGTACCTTTCTTTCTTTCTCACAGTCGATAGATAAAGTCATACATTTTCTGCACCTACAAACACTAATCTTAGGAACAATGGAAAGTTGAGTACTGAATAGCGGCAGGTCACCTCCTTTGCATTGTACTGTGTTATCGAAAATATGCACCCGTCGCCAAGGACACTATCAGTATGTAAAAGGGCTTAAAAACTATTCAGAAAAGAGAACAAACACTTGATATTTGCATTCTAAATCCCCTTTACTGAAATGATTCATCATTTTTTACCTGAATGAATTGCAACAATATTCTCGCCCATTGTGATACATTATGAATAGAAATGGCCCCAAAGCAGGAGAACATGGAACGTTTTTAAAATGTTGAACCCAATTGACTGGATTGGGCTGGGTTGCAATCGGGCTGTAGTTGTGCTGATTCTGTTCGTTTACGTAAACAGGACAATTTAATATATCCAAAAAAAAAAATGCACTGACCCTTAACAAACTTGGCACTGAGCTTAATTATACCCTGTAATAGTAACTTTGTTTTGGTGTTTGCATTCCTGGCTGGGGTTCAGTCGGCTGAATTCAGCACCACTAGAAATTAAACTAAAACCGTGAACAGAGATTACTTTACTCAATCCCACAATCATTGGCTTCAATTTATTTTGGTTTAATTCAGTGTTTCTCCCATTGAGGCACTGACTCCTTGCAGTACATGTTTTTTATATTTCTTCTCACGAGACAGTCACTACTGGCAAGGTCACATTTAACATGTATCCTGTGTTACCCTGAGGAGTTGGTGGTGGGTCCTCTTTTTTTTTATAACAGCGACCATTCTGGATTGCTTTTATAACTGTGCGGCTTGCTCCAGTGGACATTAAGAATTGAACAACATTGTATGGGACCAGGGTGTAGGCCAGAACTGGCGGTTTTCTGTCTCCCAAGGTCACGGATAAACCAATTGGATTTTAACAAATCAGCAGCCTTCATCATTGTTTTCTGTCTGGTGCCATCCAGTTTCCGAATAAATGTCATCACGTCCTATCGTAGAATTGGAACTCAGGACCACCCTGCTGCAGGTTCCTATATCATGGCTAGTGTTGTATCCTAATTGTGGGCCTGATTGTGGGCCGCACGGTAACACAAGTGACTATCACTGTGGCTTCACAGTGCCAGGGTCCCAGGTTCGATTCCCCGCTGGGTGACTGTCTGTGCGGAGTCTGCATGTTCTCCCCATGTCTGCGTGGGTTTCCTCCGGGTGCTCCGGTTTCCTCCCACAGTCCAAAGACGTGCAGGTTAGGTGGATTGGCCATGATAAATTGCCCTTAGTGTCCAAAAAGGTTAGATGGGGTTATTGGGGTACGGGGATAGGGTGGAAGTGGGTCGGTGCAGACTCGATGGGCCGAATGGCCTCCTTCTGCACTGTATGTTCTATGTTCTAAACTGTACCACCTACACACATTAGGAATCCTCTGGTAAGTCACTTAAGTGACTTTTCCTCATGCCTAACCCTGAATTTTGAAGCCTAGGTTTTCCAATGGATAAGGGTAATCAATCAGATAAAAAGTAGAGGTTCGCAATGCAGAACCTCTACCATTGGCCGCATCACAAGCATTTCCAACAATTAATTTAATCATAAAAATCATCCAACTCCGAACTTGACGTCTCACGTCCATGCTGCACATGGGACTTTTCTGCTTTTTAGCATGTGTGAGCTTAGTTTTAATGCATGAATGTTGTTCCGATGGCATCATTTAGACATGCCAGCATTTTCCTGAGTTCCTGCATAACTCACTCAGTCACCTTCCAAATCCACGACCATATCATCTACAAGGACAAGAGCAGCAGACACATGGGAACACCACCACCTGGATGTTTCCCTCCAAGTCACTCACCATCCTGATTTGGAAATATATCACTGTTCCTTCACTGTCGCTGGGTCAAAATCCTGGAACTCCCTCCCTAACAGCACTATGGGTGAACCTACACCACATGGACTGCAGCCATTCAAGAAGATGGCTCATCACCACCTTCTCAAGGGAAATTAGGGATGGGCAATGACCTAGCCAGCGACACCACATTCCTTGAATTGTTTTTTTTAAATGACTCACCTATCTGTGGGTACGAGGAGCTGAGATTACATTTCATACATGTTCACACAGACACACACACACACACATACATACACACAACAGTTTCAGTCATGTCACATTGGGTTTCCTCATTGAAAGCCTTCTTTATCTATGTTTTGGATGAAAATTAGGAGGACCAGCAAAGTGGATGAGAGGTAGATTTGGTTCTGCATTGCACAATCCACACTAAATTATGCCTATAACAAGGGAACAACATAGCACGATGATTCAAAATGGAATTATGGCACATAAAGTGTTTGGCAACCAAGCACTTTCAAAGCAAGTGACAGATCCCTTATCTGCTCCAGCAACAATTTCTTCTCACCCATGGACAGTGGTAATGAGATGCAGTATACATCACAGGAAGTGATGCAATAGCTCATGCTTTCGAGCCATCATTTCTGCAGGAAGAAGGGTTACTTTCAAGCTGCCAGTTGCAAAAGGAAAGCTTGTGAGAATAAGTCAAAAGAAGAGCCTTCAGAAGGCAAGTTCATGGAGCAGATGATAACAGTGATATTGAGATGGCTTTACATGGAGTGATCCAGGATTCAAGTGGGAACTAATAGAACATAGAACAGTACAGCACAGAACAGGCCCTTCGGCCCTCGATGTTGTGCCGAGCAATGATCACCCTACTCAAACCCATGTATCCACCCTATACCCGTAACCCAACAACTCCCCCCCTTAACCTTACTATTAGGACACTATGGGAAATTTAGCATGGCCAATCCACCTAACCCGCACATCTTTGGACTGTGGGAGGAAACCGGAGCACCCGGAGGAAACCCACGCACACACGGGGAGGACGTGCAGACTCCACACAGACAGTGACCCAGCCGGGAATCGAACCTGGGACCCTGGAGCTGTGAAGCATTTATGCTAACCACCATGCTACCCTGCTGCCCCATAATGGAGTGCTGATACCCTTGTGGAAGGAAACTAGACATGCTTTAAATTAGACACTGGTACAGCAGTTTGGGTTCTTTCTGACACTCAACTGTGTTCGGAGAAATGTTCTCTTCAGCAGTCATGAATAAAACCACACCGGCCAGGAGGTTTACAGCTCAAGGTCAGAGGGCAACTGAAAGCCCTCTTTCAATATAGAGAGAGAAAAATCGCACTCCTTATTTAGGATTCTGAACCAGAGTTATTCACTCTTCATCAGGAAAGTTTGTACCGATTCATGACAGGAATGTCGAGAAAAATCAGCCTAAAAATTTTGGAGCTGAATTTCAGAGCTGTTCACAGGACCACAAATGCTGACGACAGTGTTATCACTTCACTCGACATCCTGAAATGAAGCCGGTGTGCCCGTTTACAACCGAAAAGGTTCCTTATCCACTCTTTCCAAAGGTAAAGAAGGAAATCGACTCTATTTTGAAGCAAATGGTTATTTCACCAATGACAGAACCAACAAGATTATGCTTGGAGAAGGTCCCAGTGCCAAAACCCAGAGGATCCATCAGGATTTACGCAGCTCTTACTCAGCTGAATAAAGCAGGTGAATGAGAAGCTCGTGCTACTGTTGCCTAAGAAGGGGAGTTTAGCAAATCAGAGAGAGTTCAATCTTCACAAAGCTAGACATGAACAGTGTTCTTTTAGCAAACACACCTCAAATAAGTTGTTCACAACCTTCATTGAACCGTCTGGGAGGTTTTACTTCATCAGATTACCCTTTAGCATCATATCAGCACCAGAAACCTTCCCAAGGACAATGTCAAGTGTCCTAGGAGGACTGGATGGGTTTGTATGTCACATGGATGATGTCCTGATCCAAGGATCCACACAGGCAGAAGACGACACGCGATTACGAGCCGTGCTGCGATGCCTACAGGAAGCAAGGATTAAACTGAACAATAAATGCTAATTCTCACATCCAACTGTCAAGTTCCTTGTGGACATATTGTGAATGCAGCCGGCATCAGAGTTCATCCACAGGAGACGAAGAATTAAGAAGTTTCCAGATTCTCGGAACATGACTGAGCTCCAGAGATTCATGTCTATGGTAAATCAAGCCAGAAAGTTCCAGCCCAACCTGTCATGACAATGAGCAACTACTTCAGCTGTTACAACTGGACAATACAGTCTCAGGATGATGTATAACAGTCATCCTTTGAGAAAATCAAGAGAATGCTGATATTTTCCAATATTTTAGCTCACTATCACCCAGAGCTACCCAGTAGCATTGCTGCAGATGCACCTTCTACAGGATTAGGAGCTGAACTATTTCAGATACAGAGAGATGGGAAGTGTGGACCTGTTTATTACGCTTCACATTCACTGACAGAGACTAAACAGAGATATGCAGTGACAGAGAAAGAAGCGTTTGCTGCTACATGGGCTTGTGAAAAGTCTTGGTCTCTAATTCAAGATAGCGACAGACCACAAACCCTTAGTGACACCCTTAATCTCTAAGGAGTTTGTAGAAATGCTTACACGAATATAACGATTCAGACTGAGGATGATGAGGTTTGAGACAGAGTAGGTTCTGGGAAAACAACAGACTACGACAGATGTTATGTCCCACACCCCGGTGACATGCCTGAACAAGGTGATTTAAACCTTGTTGAAGAGGTAAGTAACCTTTATATTGACATCAAGTAAAACCCAACCAGCAACAACTCAGCGACAGAATGAAATCCGAGGTGCACAGAAATCTGATGAAGGGACTTACAATGGCGTAATGTAAAGGGAAGACAAGGTGGCTCCCACTGGAGTACTGTATTTCTTGCCCCTTTTCTTGGTGCCACAGTTTGTTTTTTCTTCAGAAACCCTTGTAGTTATCGGAATAGAGGTCTTTTATTACTGAGATGTCCAAACAAGTCAAGGAAAAGAAAGCTGGGAGCAGAAACATATCGGCAGAGTCTGAGGCCTCTCGGAGCTTAATGGTAAGTAAATTGGCAGAGTCAGTTTCTGGTTCTCCATCCACTCCACTCATGGCCAAGATTCTTTCTAGTATCTTGGTGAAAGAATTTGAAAAGCACGAAGAATTGTGTCGTAAGACCTCAAGAAATCAATTGACGCCTCGTTTCGAGCGACTTTGGGGAAAAGTAATCAGACTGTTAAAGTCCATGGAGCCATGATCAAAGGTATAGAGGTGGCATTATCAAACCACAGCGATCGGATTGCCACACTGGATTCTGAACTGTCTTCGGTGACCAAAACGAATAGATCGTTGAGAGTCAAGGTGAATCACCTAGAAAATAGGTTCAGGAGGCAAATTATTCCGATTGTAGAGTTGCTGGAGGGGATGGAGGGCTCTGCGCCCACGGAGTACTTCTTGGGCATGTTCTGCAAGATGGTGGGTGAGGGTGGATTCACATCCCCTGCTGAATTGGACCGAGCCCATCGCACACCTCGGCCGAGGCCTCATCCTGAAGATCCATCGAGTGCAGTGATAGTGAACAAAGAACAAAGAACAAAGAAAATTACAGCACAGGAACAGGCCCTTCGGCCCTCCCAGCCTGCGCCGATCCAGATCCTTTATCTAAACCTGTCGCCTATGTTCCAAGGATCTACTTCCCTCTGTTCCCTGCCCGTTCATATATCTGTCTAGATGCATCTTAAATGATGCTATCGTGCCCACTTCTACCACCTCCGCTGGCAAAGCGTTCCAGGCACCCACCACTATCTGCGTAAAAAACTTCCCATGCACATCTCCCTTAAACTTTCCCCCTCTCACCTTGAAATCGTGACCCCTAGTAATTGACACCCCCGCTCTTGGAAAAAGCTTGTTGCTATCCACCCTGTCCATACCTCTCATAATTTTGGAGACCTCAATCAGGTCCCCCCTCAACCTCCGTCTTTCCAATGAAAACAATCCTAATCTACTCAACCTTTCTTTATAGCTAGCACCCTCCATACCAGGCAACAACCTGGTGAACCTCCTCTGCACCCTCTCTAAAGCATCCACATCCTTCTGGTAATGTGGCGACCAGAACTGCACGCAGTATTCCAAATGTGGCCTAACCAAAGTCATATACAACTGTAACATGACCTGCCAACTCTTGTACTCAATACCCCGTCCAATGAAGGCAAGCATGCTGTATGCCTTCTTGACCACTCTATCGCCCTGCGTTGCCACCTTCAGGGTACAGTGAGGTTCCATAGCTTCAAGAAAAAGGAGAGGGTTTTGCGATGGACAAAGGAACACTGCGACTTTAAGTAGGGAGGCCATTCCATCAGGTTCTATCAGGACATGGGTGCAGAGCTAGCAAAGAAGAGGGTCACATTCAACGGGGTCAAAGACAACCTATATGAGAGTGGTTTTCGGTTCGGATTGGTCTATCCAGCTTGGCTCAGAGTGCCTTTTAACTGAAAAACAATTTCTTCAACGTGGCGGGAGAAGTGGACTCTTTCGTTAAAAGATACATGTTGGGCGTATTGTAACTGGGTTTTCGGCTCTGTCGAAGGGCATGTTGTATTGTTATTTTGTTGGGGTTTCATGTCTGTTCTCGTTTTTCTTGTTCTTGATGGGGTTGAGTTCTTATAGTTGATTAGATTTGGGGTTTTGCACTATGTGCGGTTCTGTTCATTGTACTAATATAAAGCTTCCTTTCAGTGCGCAAAGTAACTGGGACTTTGGTATTTTGTTGTTTATATCTATTTTTCTATTTCTCCAGTCGAGAGCCTCCCTGCTAACTAAAGAGTTAGTTAACGGGAGCGGTTTTAAAAGGTTCGCTGCAGCTCATTATCGTAGGGTTTTTTTAGATAATGAGCTTAGAGTTCTTGTTTTATTTGAGTTTGTTAGACGTAGGTTTTAGTAGTTTTTCTTTGCCTCGCTTCTATTTGTATTTGTACTTGGGTGTGGTTGTATTCAATGACGATGGCGTAGGGGAGAGGGGGTGAGGTGGGGGTAGTTTGCTGACGGTGTCTGTACATTTTCCTTTGTCCAGTCTTTTGACTTGGTTTGGCGGCCATCTTGGGTGGATCTTTTTGCTTTAACTTCCCAGTATCCCTTGCTTAATCTCTCTTGATGGAAACGGATGACTCCAGATTGAGAAGGGGTGGGAGACCTCCAATTCGTTTGATCACCTGGAATGTTAGTGGTTTGAATGGCCCTGTCATGATATGCAAACATGCAGCTAATGAACACATAGAAAAGGACATGACCAATGAGCAGTCAGGACACTCAGGGGTGGTATCTCACTATAAAAAGGATGAGGCACTTACACCCTGCCTCTTTCCACAGACCAACATCTACAGAGTGAGACAGGGTGTATCCTCAGTATCACACCCCAGCATGTGGCTTAGAGCAAGGCTGGTTCAGTTTGACTGAGTTACTAAATTTAAATTAGCAGAGAGTCTAACTCATTGAGAACTGTGCTAATAGTTCAATAAAACACATTGAACTCACTTCAAAGTCTGGAGCATCTTTTACTCAAAACTGCATCAAGTGACAGCATGTGTTAGTCCAAATTACATAACACAACAGGCCCAGTGAAACAATCAAGGGCATTTGCTCATCTTAAGAGTTTAAACTCCTTGTTGGGTGTTTCTGTATATTTGTACTGTTGAAATCTCTATTGTGGGTCGTTGGCTTCTTATGGGGTGTTTTTTCCCGTTTCCAATTTCCCTTAGTTATTTACCCCTCTTACCCTTTTTCTTTGGGTGCTTGGGGGGGTTTTTTTGTTCTTTTTTTTTTCGTTTCGGGTTATGGTTATCTGCGGTTATTTATACTGTTTGATGGAGGGTGATGGTTGGGCACACTGTTAGTTGATAGTTAGTTAATTATTTTGTTATTTAAGTATGTAGTTAAGTATTTATGTATTTAGTTGCCATTGGGTATTTGTATTTATATCGTTAAGTTGGGGAGACGGGACGGGGGGGGAGCGGGTTGATTATGCGGGTCTTTCTCGGGGGTTTTAAGGGGATCTTTCACGGGCGCAGATGGGGGTGAACCGGGAGGAGTCGGAATGTGGCAGGAGCAGCCGGGTCAGCGGAGACCAGCTGACTCTCGGGAGTACGATGTGGGGTACATCGCGGCTAGGAGGGGTCCTAGCCAGGGGGGGGGGGGGGGGGGGGGGGGAAGGGGGGGGGGCTGGGGGGGGACACCGGGTTGCTGCTGGAAAGACCAAGGACGAGAAGGGGAGAGCCGGGGGGGGTGGGGGGGGGGCCATCGCTATGGGAAGCGGGTCAGAAAAGAAGGGATGACCCGGGGCGAGCAAGGGACAAGACATGGTTAATCGACAGGGAGTAGGGACGGGTCGCTCTGCGACCCGATTGATCACGTGGAACGTAAGGGGGCTGAATGGGCCGGTCAAAAGATCAAGGGTCTTCTCACACCTGAAGGGACTGAAGGCTGATGTAGCAATGCTGCAGGAGACTCATTTGAGGGTAGCAGATCAGGTCCGCCTGAGAAGGGGGTGGGTGGGACAGGTGTTCCACTCAGGCTTGGATATCAAGAACCGGGGGGTGGCGATTTTGGTGGGAAAGAGGGTGTCGTTTGTGGCGGCAGAGGTGGTGGCAGACAAGGAGGGCAGGTACGTGATGGTGAGGGGTAGGCTGCAGGGAGAGAATGTGGTACTGGTAAATGTGTATGCCCCGAACTGGGACGACGCGGGTTTTATGAGGCGCCTGCTGGGCCTCATCCCGGGACTGGAGGCAGGGGGCCTGATCATGGGAGGGGACTTTAATACGGTGTTAGACCCTGGGCTGGATAGATCGAGTTCCAGGACGAATAGGAGGCCGGCAGCGGCAGAGGTGTTAAGGGGGTTCATGGAGCAGATGGGAGGGGTAGACCCATGGAGATTTGGTAGGCCTAGGGCGAGGGAGTATTCTTTTTTCTCCCACGTCCACAGAGTGTACTCTAGGATCGATTTTTTCGTATTGAACAGGGGGCTGATACCGAGAGTGCAGGACACGGAGTACTCGGCCATTGCGATATCGGACCATGCACCACATTGGGTGGACGTGGACATGGGGGAGGCGCGGGACCAACGCCCGTTGTGGCGCCTGGATGTAGGGCTGTTGGCGGACGAAGAGGTGTGCAGAAGGGTGAGAACGGGCATTGAGAACTATCTGGGTACGAATGACACAGGTGAGGTGCAGGTGGGGACGGTCTGGGAGGCCTTGAAAGCAGTGATTAGAGGAGAGCTGATCTCCATAAGGGCACACAGAGAGAGGAAGGAGAGGCAGGAAAGGGAGAGGCTGGTGGGGGAGCTCCTAGAAGTAGATAGGAAATATGCGGCGGCGCCAGAGGAGGGGCTATTAAGGGAGCGGCGTAGCTTGCAGGCCAGGTTCGACCTACTGACCACTAGGAAGGCGGAAATGCAGTGGAGAAGGGCGCAGGGTGCGGCGTATGAGTACGGGGAAAAGGCGAGCAGGATGCTGGCACACCAGCTTCGTAAGCGAGATGCAGCCAGAGAGATTGGGGGAGTGAGAGAGAGGGGTGGGGACGTAGTGCAGAAGGGGCAGGAGGTGAATAGGGTCTTTAGGGACTTCTATAGGGAATTGTATAGGTCTGAACCGCCGAAGAGGAGAGGGGGAATGAAGAACTTTCTCGACAAATTGGGGTTCCCAAAGGTACAGGAGGAGCTGGTGGAAGGGTTGGGGGCGCCGATAGAGCTGCAGGAGCTAATTAAAGGGATAGGCCAGATGCAGGCGGGGAAGGCGCCGGGGCCGGAAATTTGTGGACTTGGTGGGTCCAGTGCTGGTGCGAGCCTTCAATGAGGCGCGCGAGGGGGGGGTTCTGCCCCCAACAATGTCGCAGGCCCTGATCTCCTTGATTTTGAAGCGGGACAAGGACCCGGTCCAGTGCGGGTCCTACAGGCCCATCTCCCTCCTGAATGTTGACGCCAAGCTGTTAGCAAAGGTCCTGGCAACCAGGATAGAGGACTGTGTGCCAGGGGTAGTCCATGAAGACCAGACGGGGTTCGTGAAGGGACGCCAACTTAACACAAATGTCCGGAGATTGTTAAATGTGATTATGATGCCAGCAGTGGAAGGGGAGGCGGAGATAGTGGTAGCGCTGGACGCGGAGAAGGCATTTGACAGGGTGGAGTGGGAATACTTGTGGGAGACGTTGGAAAGGTTTGGGTTTGGGGAGGGATTTATCAAGTGGGTAAAACTGCTCTATTCAGCTCCGATGGCAAGTGTGGTAACAAACGGGAGGAGGTCAGAATATTTTGGGCTCCATCGAGGTACTAGGCAGGGATGTCCCCTATCTCCCTTACTCTTTGCATTAGCGATTGAGCCGTTGGCGATGGCACTGAGGGGTTCAGGGGGGTGGAGAGGACTGACAAGGGGAGGGGAGGAACATCGGGTCTCGCTCTATGCGGATGATTTGTTGTTGTATGTGGCAGACCCGGAGGGGGGAATGCCGGAGGTAATGGGGATACTAGCGGAGTTCGGGGACTTTTCGGGATATAAATTAAATTTGGGGAAAAGTGAGGTCTTTGTAATACACCCGGGAGACCAAGGGGAGGGAATTGGGAGGCTCCCCTTCAAAAGAGCAGTTAAAAGTTTTAGGTATTTGGGGGTGCAGGTGGCAAAGAACTGGGGGACCCTCCACAAGTTGAACTTTTCCAGACTGGTGGAACAGATGGAGGAGGAGTTTAAGAGGTGGGACATGGTGCCGCTGTCGCTGGCAGGGAGGGTGCAGTCAGTTAAAATGACGGTCCTCCCAAAGTTCTTGTTTTTGTTCCAGTGTCTGCCCATCTTCCTCCCCAGGGCCTTTTTCAAGAAGGTAACGAGTAGTATCATGGGGTATGTGTGGGCACATGGCACCCCGAGAGTTAGAAGGGTCTTTTTGGAGCGGAGTAGGGATAGTGGAGGGCTGGCGTTACCCAACCTTTCAGGATATTACTGGGCGGCAAATACATCGATGGTACGAAAGTGGATGATGGAAGGGGAGGGGGCAGCCTGGAAGCGCATGGAGAGGGCGTCCTGCGGCAACATAAGCTTAGGGGCACTGGTAACGGCACCATGGCCGCTCCCTCCCACGAGGTATACCACGAGCCCGGTGGTGGCGGCCACCCTCAAGATCTGGGGGCAGTGGAGGCGACACAGGGGGAAGTGGGAGGTCTGATAGGGGCACCACTAAGAGGGAACCACAGATTTGCGCCGGGAAACACAGGAGGGGGATTCCAGAGCTGGCAGAGGGCGGGTATTAGACAACTGAGGGACTTGTTTATAGAGGGGAGGTTTGCGAGCCTGGGAGAGCTGGAGGAGAAATTTGGGCTCCCCCCGGGGAACACGTTCAGGTACCTCCAAGTGAAGGCATTTGCCAGACGACAGGTAGCGGGGTTCCCCGCGCTCCCCGACAGGGGGGTGAGTGATAGGGTGCTATCAGGGGTCTGGGTCGGGGAGGGGAAGATCTCGGACATCTATAAGATTATGCAGGAGGTGGAGGAGGTACCAGTAGAGGAGCTGAAAGATAAGTGGGAGTTAGAGCTGGGGGAACAGATAGAGGACGGGACATGGGCAGACGCCCTGGAGAGGGTCAACTCGTCGTCGTCATGTGCGAGACTAAGTCTCATTCAATTTAAGGTACTGCACAGAGCCCACATGACGGGGACAAGGATGAGTCGGTTTTTCGGGGGTGAAGACAGGTGTATTAGATGTTCGGGAAGCCCTGCGAATCATGCACATATGTTTTGGGCATGTCCGGCACTGGAGGAGTTCTGGAAGGGGGTGGCAGGGACAGTGTCGAGAGTGGTGGGGTCCAGGGTCAAGCCAGGATGGGGACTTGCGATCTTCGGGGTTGGGGTGGAGCCGGGGGTACAGGAGGCGAGGGAGGCTGGAATATTAGCCTTTGCGTCCTTGGTGGCTCGGAGGAGGATCCTGATTCAGTGGAGGGACGAAAGGCCTCCGAGTGTTAACACCTGGTTAAACGACATGGCAAACTTCATCCAATTGGAAAGGATCAAATTCGCCCTGAGAGGGTCGGTGCAGGGGTTTTCCAGGCGATGGCAACCCTTCCTAGACCTCTTGGATCAGAGATAGAAACTGAGGCCGTGACAGCAGCAACCCGGGAGGGGAGGGGAGGGCGGGAGGGAGGGAGGAGGGAGGGGGGACAAAGACGAAGGAAGTACGGTAGCGGTGGTGGCACGGGCAAGGCCTGCCCGAGGACGCTGCTAGAAATGATAAGTTGGTCTGACTGTCGGTTCGCCGGCGGGGGGGGGGGGGGTTGGGGGGGGGGGGGTGGGTGGGGGGGACGCGCGGGTGGGGGGGGGACTTTTTTTTCTTTTTCTTGTTAAGTAGGGGGGTTTGACTTTGTTTTGTTATAATTCAAATGTGAATGTAGGGGGGGTTAAAATGTTTGTATTTTGAAAAATTCAATAAAAATTATTTAAAAAAAAAAAAAGAGTTTAAACTCCAATGAGATGTTTTTGCAGGGGCACATTTACAGTTCAAAGATCAAACGAGGTTGCGCAAGGGTGGGTAGGGCAAGTTTTTTATTTGGGTTTCAATGGCAGGGTCAGGGGTGTGGCGATCCTAATTAATAAAAGGGTTCCGCGTTCTGCCTCTATTATTTTAGTTGACCCCAAGGGTCGATATGTTACTGCCTGTGGCACCCTGGTGAGCATCCCAGTTGTCATGATTGGCATTTGTGCTCCAAACTGGGATGATATGAATATTATTAAATCCCTGCAGGCCTCCCTCCCCAATTTAGACTCACATCACCTTATTTTAGGTGGGGACCTGAATTGTGAGTGTATGTCCACTGCCAAAAGGACTATTTAAAATTTAACAAAACTGAGTCAATCTTACCTTCCACATTGTGAGAGGCCTTTAAGGTGGTCCTCACGGGGGGGGGGGGGGGGGGGGGGTGGCATTTGTTGAGAACAATGAGAGTGGAGTAGCAGAGGCTGGTGGACTCCATTCCTGAGGTAGATCGCCAATGCTCACTTGATCCTATCCCAGAGTCAATATATAAAAGGTAAAAGAAAGGCAAGAATAGATATTGGACCTGTGGAAAATGAGGCCGGAGAAGCAGTAATTGGAAACAAAGAAATGGCAGAGGAACTGAATAGTTACTTTGCATCAGTCTTCACGGAGGAAGACACTCGTGGGATACCAGAACTCCAGGGGAATCAGGCAGCAGAGGTTAGTGTATTGGCCATCACTTGTTTTTTGAAAACATTTTATTAAGGCATTTATGATTTTATAACAACAATTACAAATGTAAACATAACTCAATAAATAACACCCACTCCACCCAAAAAACCATACCCAGCCAATATGACTTATACACATAGATGATCTGGCCTAAACTAAACTAAACTATCTCCCCCAACCCCCCCTCATTCCTTAACCCCCCCCCCCCCCCCCGTTTATTCTATCTGCTAACAGTTTAACTTTCCCCGAATAAGCCGATAAATGGCTGCCACCTCCGGATGAACTCTCTTGATCATCTTGGGGCGAACTTGATTTTCTCGAGCCTGAGAAACGCAGCTATGTTGTTAACCCATACCCCCAATTCCGGGGGTTCCGAGTCCCTCCAATAAGATCCGTCTCTGGGCTACCAAGGAGCAAAAGGCCAAAATGTCAGCCTTTCTCGCCCCCTGGACTCCCAGGTCTTCCAACACTCCACAAATCGGCACCTCTGGGCCCGGTGCCACCCATGTCTATAATACCGTGGACATGACATCAGAAAATCCCTGCCAGAATCCCAATATTGGCCATCACTATGGAGAAGGTTCTGGGGAAACTGAAAGGTGTGAAGGTGGATAAATCCCTGGACCAGATGGACTGCACCCCAGAGTTCTAAAGGAGATAGCTGAGGAGATTGTGAAGGTATTGGTGGTGATCTTGCAGGGATCACTGGAGGCAGGAATGGTCCCAGAGGACTGGGGAATGGCTAATGTAACATCCCTGTTTTAGAAGGGAGGGAGGCGGAAGACGGGAAATTATAGGCCAGTTAGCCTGACTTTGGTCATTGGTAAGATTTTAGAGTCCATTATTAAAGATGACATTGCGGAGTACTTGGAAGTGCATGGTAAAATAGGGGTGAGTCAGTACCTCGTCATCAAGGGTCTGACAAATCTGTCAGTATTCTTTGAGAAGGTAACAAGGAAGTTAGACAAAGGAGAACCTGTAGACGTGATCTATTTAGATTTCCAGAAGGCCTTTGACAAGGTGCCATAGAGGAGATTGTTAAATAAGTTAGGAGCCCATGGTATTAAGGGTAAGATACTAGCATAGATAGAGAATTGGCTGACTGACAGATGGCAGAGAGTGGGGTAAAGGGGTCTTTTTCAGGATGGCAGCTGGTGACTAGTGGTGTTCCTCAGGGGTCAGTGTTGGCAACACAACTTTTCACAATATACATTAACGGTCTGGAAATAGGAACTGAGGGCACTGTTGCTAAGTTTGCAGATGATACAAAGATATGCAGAGGGACAGGTAGTATTGAGGAAGCAGGGGGGCTGCAGAAGGACTTGGACAGGCTAGGAGATTGGGCAAAGAAGTCAGATGAAAAACATTGTGGAAAAGGGTGAGGTTATGCATTTTGTTAGGAAGAATGGAGGCATAGACTATTTTCTAAATAGGAAAAGGCTTAGGAAATCAGAAGCACAAAGAGACTTAGGAGTCCTATTTCTTAAGGTTAACGTGCAGGTTCAGTCGGCAGTTAGGACGACAAATGCAATGTTAGCATTCATGGCAAGAAGGCTAGAACACAAGACCAGAGATATACTTCTGAGGCTATATAAGGCTCTGGTCAGGCCCCATTTGGAGTATTGTGAGCAGTTTTGGGCCCCGTATCGAAGGAAGGATGTGTTGGATTTGGAAAGGGTCCAGAGGAGGTTCACATGAATGATCCCTGGCCCTACCATTAAAACCCATATGAGGAAATGTTGAGGACACTGGGTCTGTACTCTTTGGAGTTTAAAAGGATGAAGGGGGGATTCTTATTGAAATTTACAGGATTCTGAATCCTGAATCTTTTTACTGCCATCGTTATAGATTGGAGCCTCCTGCAGATGGCTTGGTCATATCTCAGTGGTGCGTTGGAATTCCCGTTACACCCAGATTAAATTGAAAAAATGCAAAACCTCTGATCCGGTTGGCTTTCTGATTGAACTCTACAAGAAGTTCTCAGAGCAGCATGTGCCTTCAATTTTGGTCATGTTCAATGATTGCCTATCCCGGGGATCGCTGCTCTCGACCCTCACTCAACTTCTATCTCTCTGCTTCTTAAGAGGGACAAAGATCCGACAGATTGTGGTTCATTCCATCCTACTTTGCTTCTGAATGCGGCCGTCAAGATACTCGCCAAGGTGCTGGCTCTTCGGCTGGAGCGTTGCCTCCCAAATATAATCTCGGAGGATCAAACGGGCTTTGTCAACGGCCGACAATTGTTGGCCAATATATGTTGCCTGTTAAATGTTGTTCTCCCCCAACCATCAGTGCCAGAACCTAAGGTGACGGAATCCCTCGATGCTGGAAAGGCAGTTAATAGAGTGAAATGGGAGTATTTATTTGAAATTCTTGGGAGGTTTGGTTTCGGCCACAAATATATTTCTTGGATTTGTCTGTTGTATAAGGCCCCTACTGCCAAAGAAACAAAGAACAATACAGCACAGGAACAGGCCCTTCGGCCCTGCAAGCCTGTGCCAATCACGTATCCTATCTCGACCAACCGCCTGTATCCTTCTATACCCCGTCTGTTTGCGTGCCTACCCAGATAAGTCTTAAAGGTTGCTAACGTATCTGCCTCAACCACCTCACTTGGCAGTGTATTCCAGGCCAAAAACCTCCCCTGCACATCTCCACTGAACCTATCCCCCCTCACCTTGAACTTGTGCCCCCTTGTAATAGTCAATTCATGCGAACGCCTGGAACTCTGATTATTTTCCTTTGAATAGGGGCTGGCCACTGCCCCCACTCCTGCTTGCTCTGGCAATAGAGCCGCACGCTTCAGTGTCGAGGTCCTCTGGTAAGTGGAGGGATTTAGACGGGGAGCACGGGCGTCCCTTTGTGCAGATGGCCTATTTCTTTATATTATGGATCCTGCACCCTCCATAGATTACAGAATCTAGTTGCTTCGTACCTTTGACTCCTTCTCCGCGTACAAGTTGAACTCAAGCAAAAGTGAATGTTTCCTGGTTAACTCCCCGGGAGGCGAGCCCAACTGGGAATGTTACCTTTTTGCCTGGTTAAGAAACCCTTTTGCTATCTGGGGGTCTGGGTTGCCCACAACTGGACCTCATCCATAAGTTAAATCACACCAGCCTGGTTAACAGGATCAAAGCAGGCTTGCAGAGGTGGAACAAACTTCCCCACATCCTTGGCAGGTAGGGTTCAAACTGTTAAGGTGAACATACTCACGGGGTTTTTATTTCTCTGTCAGTGTCTCCCCATTTTTCTCCCCAAATCCTTTTTTCTCAATGTCAAACTGATATCCTCTTTTTTATTTGAGCAGGTAGAACTCCTAGAATTCATGGTGTTCTACTCCAAAGGGATAGATAGGTGTGTGTGTGTGTGGGAGCGGGGGGGGGGGGGGGGGGGGGGGGGATTTAAAAAATACTGTTGTGGTTCAACGATGCCGGGTCCATTTGGGGACAAATGGAAGCTCGATCCTGCACTCCCTCTATTCTTCTTGCAATAATTACTGCACCATTGCCTTTTTCCCCTGTTACATTTTCCTCAGATCCAGGGGTGGTCGCCTCACTGAGAATTTGGAAGGTTAGGCAGCATTTCAAGATCCTTTCCCTGCCTTCACTATTCCTGATTTGTAAAGCTGCTGGGTTTGGACTCAACATTTAAGTCTTGGAAGGTGAAGAGTCTGGAGGGGTTTGGGGATCTGTTCAAGGAGGGGAGGTTTGCCAGTTTTAGGAGTTAGCTGAAAAATTCCAGCCGCCCAGTTCCAGTCTCTTCAGGTAATTCCCAGTTTGCGATTTTTCGAGTAAAACTTTTCCTTCCTTTCCTTTGACACCACCGTCTTCCCTGATGAAGAAGATTCTGTCTCTGTCTAGGTCTGATGGGGTGTCTATTTCAGATATATATGGTCATATCCTTTCAACGGATTCTGCCCCATTGTGCGATGAGAGGGCAAAATGGGACGGTGAATTGGGTCCCATTCTAAATGGCGAGGTGTGGAGAGAGGCCCTTCATTTGGGGTTAGCTCCACACCTCCATGTGCTCAGCTAAGCCTGATTCAGTTTAAGGTTTTGCATACGCACTTGGCCAGGGCAAGGAAGAGCGTGTTCTTCTCTGATGTTGAAGATAGGTGTGAATACTGTTTTCTTGAGCCAGTTAACCATAGGCAAATGTTCTGGTCCTGCCCCAAACTGATAGGCTTCCAGGCTCCTTTCTATAACACCATGTCGGAGATACTCCATATAGATTTGGATCTGTGTCCGCTAGTGGCTATCATCCGGTGTCAGATTCGCCTGTGACAGTCTGGGGGGAAAGGCGGATGTCCTTGCCTTTGCCTTGTTGATAGCCCAGAGGAGAATATTGCTGGGTTGGAGGTCTCCCACTCGCCCTGTGCCTCTGCTTGTCATTTCTGCATTTGGAGAAAGTCGAATTCAGCAGCAGGGGGTCGGTGGAGAGGTTCTACCTAAGATAGCAACCATTCATTTCCTCATTTAAGGAGCTACGTCAACGTCAGTTGTTGGGGGTGGGGGTGGGGGGGGGGGGGGGGGCGGTGGGGGGGGGGGGCGGTGGGGGGGGGGGTTCAGATTAGTTTTTGTAGTTAAGTTAATTAGGTGTTGTGTGTTGTTTTCCCTTTTTTTTTATTGTGATGTTTTGTCTTTTTTTTCCTGTTTGATTGTTTCGGGTTGTATTAATTATTATGAAAAATTACTTCATAAACATACTTTTTAAAAGAGAAATCTAATGAAGAATGTTCTCAAGTCAAAAGTAGAAACGTGAATCTGATGTATCAGATCAGCGTGCTTTTATTTAATAGTGAGGCAGGGTTGAGGGTCAGGATGGCCAACTCCATCTCTTATGTTCTTAGGTTATTAGGAGCAGGGGTCAGCACGCTCCAGTTGAGGAGGATACTGTACTCACACCACCCCATTTTCAAACAGCCTTACTGTGGTAGTATGACTAGGGGTACCTGGGAGTGTGAGCTGCTATTGGTGGAGAAGGCTCGCTGCTCATTGGTTACTTTCTCATTGGTCAAGATGAAGGTAGCTCCGCCCACGAGGTGGAGTATAAGAACCCGTGTTTCCCAGCAGCCATCGTTCTTTCTGTACTCAAGCTGCTGGGGAAACATCTTGTAGATTAAAGCCTTCAATTCGGGCTACTCCTTCGTTTCAGTGGTTATTGATCGCGCATCACTTATATCCAATCAAAAACTAAGGATTAGCTCTTCACATGCTGTTTCCTTGGAAGGCATCACAGCAGTACTGAAGCCTGGCCTCCCCTTCCAGCAAGGTAGCTGGATAGTAATCAAGAGCAAGAATCTTCCCTTCCCTGATTGATCCAGGGAGACTGAGGCTAAATGTATCACGTGACTGCTGTCCAGCTAAGATTCACTCTTGCAACACAGAATTACCTACATTCTTCACAGGGAGAAGCTTCACTTATCTCAGACATTTTTTTCAGAAAATATTTTATTGAAGCATTTGTAATTTTCGCAGTTTAACACATTAACATTTCTTAACATTTCTTAAAGAACCGTGCGGGCCGACACGTACAGAACACCTAAACGAGGGCAGCACGGTGGCGCAGTGGGTTAGCCCTGCTGACTCACGGCACCGAGGTCCCAGGTTCGATCCCGGCTCTGGGTCACTGTCCGTGTGGTGTTTGCACATTCTCCCCGTGTTAGCGTGAGTTTCACCCCCACAACCCAAAGATGTGCAGGGTAGGTGGATTGGCCACGCTAAATTGCCCCTTAATTGGAAAAAATTAATTGGGTACTCTAAATTTATTTATTTTTTAAATTAAAAAAAAGAACACCTAAACGAAAAAAAACACAGCAAACAACGTCCCCTACTACCCCTGCCCAATTCCCTAATTACCCGTATACTAAGTTGCCTGTCCTTATCTAACATTTCCATGACACCTGTTTTCCTCCACCCCCCTTTTCCCCTCCCCCCCCCTTACTGCTGATGTTCAATTTTCCTTGAAGAAATCGGTTGCCATCTCTGGGCGAACCCCTGAGTTGATCCTCTCAAGGCGAACTTGATTTTTTTCCAGACTGAGAGACCCTGCCATATCGCTGACCCACACTCCTGCCTTCGGGGGCTCAGAGTCCCGCCATCCCAACAAAATCCGTCTCCGGGCCACCAGGGAGGAGAAGGTCAGGATATCGGCCTCCCTCCTCCCCTTGGCCCCCGGATCTTCCGATACTCCAAATATTGCCAGTTCTGGACTCGAGGTTACCCTCCCTTCCAGGACTTCTGACATAATGTCCGCAAATCCCTGCCAGAATCCCCTCCACTTCGGAGACACCTAAAATATATGTACACGGTTCGCCGGGCTACCCCCACAACGCCCACATCTGTCCTCCACCTCCTCAAAGAACCTGCTCACCTGGGCCGCCTCATGTGGGCCACCTTGAACTGGATCAAGCTAAGTCTGGCACACGACGAGGACGAATTGACTGTCTTCAAGGCTTTTTCCTACAGTTCAATTTCCAGCTCACCTCTCAACTCCTCTTCCCACTTCCTCTTCATCTCTCTGATAGGGGCTCCTTCCCATTCCATCAACTCCTTGTATATCTCCGAAATCCTCCCCTCTCCAACCCCTGTTTTTGACATCACCTTGTCCTGAAGTCCCATCAGGGGGAGGCAAGGGAAGCTTGGAACCTGCCTCTGTACAAAGTCCTGTACCTGTAGGTACCGAAACCCGTTCCCACCCTGCAACTCAAACTCCTCCTCCAATGCCTCCAGGCTTAGGAAACCCTCCTGAATGAAAAGATCCCCAAATCTCTCAATCCCTGCCCGCTGCCATCTCTTACAAGCCCCATCCAGCCCCCCCCCCCCCCCCCCCCCCCCCCCCCCCCACGCCCCGTGGCAAACCGGTGGTTGTCACAAATCTGTGACCACACTGACCACACTCCAATCCCATGTGCTGCTTCCATTGCCCCCAAACCCTCAGGACTGCCACCACCACAGGTCTAGTAGAGTACCGAGCTGGCGAGAACGGCAGAGGTGCCATTAGTAAAGCCTCTAAACTCGTACCCTTGCAGGATTTGCTTCCACTCGCTCCCAAACCGACTCCTCCCTCAATACCCACTTCCTGACCATCGACATGTTGGCCGTCCAGTTAATAAGGCTCGGGAGGGTCAAGCCCCCCTCTCCGCGACACCGTACCAGGAGTGCCTTCTTTACTTTCGGTGTTTTACCCACCCACACAAAATCCAATATCGTCACGTTCATTTTCCTGAAAAAAGCCTTGGGGACAAAAATCAGAAGACATTGAAAAAAGAAGAGAAGTCTCGGAAGGACCGTCATCTTCATCACCTGGACCCTCCCCGCCAGCGTCAGCGGGAGCATGTCCCATCTGCGGATGTCCCTTTTTATTTGATCGACTGCCGTGCCCAGATTTAACTTACGAAGCTGCCCCCAATCCTTAGCTGCTTGAATCTCCAGATATCTAAAACTCCTCTCAGCCACTTTAAAAGGTAGCTGCTTCAGTCTCCTTTCCTGCCCCCATGCCTGGATCACGAACATCTCGCTCTGTCCCATATTTAACTTGTAACCTGAAAATCGGCCAAATTCTCCTGGTATCTCTATGATTTCGCCAAACCCCCCCCCCGGGTCTGTGACAAGTCAACCGCATAGAGAGAGAACCTGTGCTCCACCCCCCCTCTCACTATCCCCCACCAGGCATTTTATGATCTAAGGGCCATTGCTAAGGGCTCTATGGTCAGGGCAAACAGTAATGGGGAGAGCGGCATCCCTACCTTGTCCCCCTACAGAGATTTAAGTATTCTGACCGGACTTGGTTGGTTCTTAAATTTGCCACCGGAGACAGATATAACAGCCGGACCCAATCCACAAATCCCTGCCCGAACCCAAACCTGCCTAAAATATCCCATAGGTACTTCCACTCCACCCGGTCGAAAGCCTTCTCTGCATCCATGGCTACTGCCAACTCAACATCACGCCCCTCCGCTGGCATCATTATAACATTAACCAGCCGTCTAATATTGGACGTCAGGTGCCTGCCCTTTACAAATCCCATCTGATCCTCCCCAATTACCTCTGGGACAGAATCCTCTATTCGGGTGGCCAAGATCTTTGCCAGCAATTTAGCGTCTACATTCAAAAGGGAAATTGGCCTGTACGATCCACAGCTCTCCGGGTCCTTGTCTCGCTTCAGGATGAGAGAGAGATTGATGCCTGTGATAGCCTTGGGGGAAGCACTCCCAGCTCCTTGGATACGTTATAAGCCTTGACCAGAAGCGGCCCCAGTAGCCCAGAAAATGTTTTATAAAATTCCACTGGGAATCCATCAGGTCCTGGGGCCTTGCCCAATTGCATCATCCCCAATTCGTCTATCACCTCCCTGAGCCCAATTGGGCCCCCCAGGACTTCCACCAGCTCCTCATCTACCTTTGGGAACTCGAGCCTCTTCAGGAATTGATTCATATCCTCCTCCCCGATCAGGGGTTCCGATTCATATAGTCGATGATAGAATTCATGGAACACGTCGTTAACCACTCCCGGGTCCATCATTACTTTCCCCCTCGTATTGTTTATTTTCCCTATTTCTCTCGCAGCCTCCTGCTTCCTCAGCTGATGCACCAGCATCCTGTTAGCCTTCTCCCCATATTCATATAGTGCCCCTTTTACCCTCCTCAGCTGTCCCTCCACCTTACCTGTGTAAAGGAGCTCAAATTCCATTTGGAGTCTCTGATGCTCCTTTAGGAGCTCCTCATTCGGAGACTCTGCCTATCTCCTGTCCACCTGTAAGATTTTCCTACCAACCTGTCCAGCTCCGCCCATTCAGTCTTCTCCCTATGAACCAGAATCAAAATACATTCCCCTCTAATAACTGCCTTCAATGCCTCACACACTCCCCAGCCGCAGTCTCTCCCGTGTCATTCTTTATATACCCCCAAATGGCCTCCCTCACTCGATCTTGTCGTCCGCTAACAGCCCTGCATCTAATCTCCAGTGCGGGCGCTGGGACTTTCCTGTGCTTACTCGTAGGTCTATCCAATGTGGCACGTGGTCTGATACCACAATTGCTGAGTGCTCAATGTCCTCCACCCCTGCTAACAGTGTTTTATCCAGTACAAAGAAATCTATCCTGGAGTATGCCTTGTGTACATGAGAGTAGAATGAATACTCCTTGCTCCGTGGCCTCTCGAATCTCCATGGATCAACCCCTCCATGAACCCCCGCAGTTATTTCGCCATTGCTGATATGTTCCCTGACCTAGAACTCGACCGGTCCATCCTCCGATCTAGGACCCACCATAACCAACCAGCGCAAGTCAAGGTCCGGGAACTTTCCCAGCCCCTTCCTGATAAATGCAACATCATCCCAGTTTCGGGCATATATATTCGCCAGCACAACTGCCATTCCCTCCAGTTTCCTGCTAAACATAATAAATCCGCCTCTCGGGTCTGCTTATATCTTCCTTACCTCAAAAGCCTCCCTTTTGTTAATCAGGATGGCCATCCCCCTTGTTTTAAAGTTCCAGTCCCGAATGGAATACCTGTCCGACCCATCCCTTCTTCAGTCTAACTTGGTCTCCCAACTGATGAGCCATCAATTGCACGAGAGACGAGTTGCTATACAAAAGTTAGGCTTTAATAAGCTAGAACTTAGCCCTGTGGTCGACTACAATAAAATGGACGACCGCCGGGCGTTCTGACTATTTATACCTCGGTATGGAGGCGTGGTTAACTCAACCTCTCGACCAATCGGAGAGCCGTCACATGACTGGTCTCAACCAATCGGTCGAGAGGCACATGACCGACCAGGGCCAATGGTAAGCCGGTGTTCTGCACCAATTGCAGACAGCTATGCAAATCATACCACCACACCAACTTCAAGTGTGTCTCCTGTAGCATGGCCACATCCGCTTTTAGCTGTCACAAGTGTGCGAACACACAGGCCCTTTTGACCGGTCCATTCAGCCCACGAACATTCGACGTTACCAGTCTGGTCCGGGGGGGGGCTCCTGCCCCCCTCCCCTGTCGATCAGCCATGACCTTTCCCAGGTCAACCCTTAGCCCATGTCTCGCACCTCCCCTGGCCCGCCCCTCGGCAGCCACCGTCATCTGGTCTCCATCTCCAACCTCCTAAAAGTCCCCTAGTCATCAGCAGTCCCCTCCCACACCCCCTTTCCCCACCCCCTCCCCCCTACTCCATCTCTCTTCAGCTCTCCCCCCACTTTGCAAAAAACACAGAAAGCAAACAAAACAAAAACACAGAAAAAAACCAAGGTCCAGGAGCAGAGGCTCTCTTTACAACATCTTATCAGCCCCATCACCTTCAAACAGAGCTGAAAACAATGGAAGAAACATCAAGCAGGTTAAGAAAAAAAATAAAAAATGTTTGCATGCAAAAATTCAAGCATCTCTTTTCTTTTTTTCCTTTCCCCCTAGAACATCACAACTTAAAAACTCTTTTACCGTACCTCGATACATATAGCAGTGGATCAAAATCAGACCAATCATAGATATCCTTCTTTTCCCGATCCCCGCAACTTAAGTTACAGTGGATAAATATTTTAAATATTAACAACACAAAACTTTTAACTCTGCCCACTACCATTTAGATTTTAAAGTCATTCTGCCTCGACAAGATTATTATCCTTCATGAAGACCGCCACTTCTTCTCGCCAGACAAAATATAGTTCCGGGTTCTCGTAGGTCACCCAAAGACGGGCCAGGTAGAGCAGTCTAAATTTGATTCCCTTCGAACACACAGCCGCCTTAACCTTGTTAAAACTCGCCCTCCTCTTCGTGAGTTCTGCCCCCAAGTTTTGATACACCCGGATCGCAGAATCTTCCCACATGAACCGTTTTGTCTGCCTGGCCCACCTCATAATGCTTTCCTTGTCCAGGAACCGATGCAGCCTCACCACCATCGCCCTGTGAGCCCAGTCCACCTCTAACGGCCTGTCCAACGCATCTGCCCTGAGCATCTTCTCCAGCATCTTCCCCACATACGCACCGGCATCCGATCCTTCCTTTCCCTCTGGCAGACTGACAATCCAGATATTCTGCCTGCCAGAATGATTCTCCAGGTCCTCCACCTTCTCCATCAGCCGTTTCTGCCGATCCTGTAGGATATTAATTTCCATTGCCATCGCAGTGGACTGCTCCTCTTGTTCTGCTGCCAGCTCCTGCAACTTTTGGATCGCCTTCATGTGTGAGGTTGGGGCTGATACAGCTGAAGGTGGTGTGTAGGGTGCACCTCACAAAGACGAGGATGAGCCTACACTTTTAGGGGGTAAAGGATGTTTGTGAATGCTGTGGGGGGGGGGGAGCGCAAATCACGTTCATATGTTTTGGTTCTGTCCAAAACTGGAGGGGTATTGGAGGGAGGTCTTCAGGGTAATCTTGAAGGTGGTGCATGTGAGATTTGAACCAGGTCCCTTGGAAGCCATATGCTGAGTGTCGGATCAGCCAGGGTTGGAAACGGGTGCGGAGGGAGATGTCTTCGCCTTCGTTAATCGCCCAAAGGCAGGTCCTGTTGGGGTGGAGGTCAGTTTCTCCTCCCTGTGCTCTGGAGTTGGTGGGGGGGGGGGGGGGGGGGGGGGGGGTGGAATTTGTCAGAGTTCTTAACACTTGAGAAAGTGAAGTTTGAGTTGAGGGGAAAGATGGAAGGGCTCTGCAATTCATGGGCGTTGTTTATTATGCACTTTCAAGAATTGGATGACATCGAACATGGGGGGGGGAGGGGTTTTTTTGGATTGTGTATGTTGTTGGTGACTATGTATGGGGTGATGGTGGATTCCTGATTCGTTTTATT